>NW_006920877.1:582440-614021 GCF_000417875.1 Pseudozyma flocculosa PF-1
TGGGCGGCGCTGGCGTCCATCTCGTCCATGGCGCGGATCATGCCGGCGGCCATGCCCTCGTGCTCGCGCTCGCCCACCTTTTCGAGCACCGTGACAAAGAAGCCTCCGGTGTCCTGGAGGTGCGGGTAGAGGCGCATGCAGTGCTGCAGGCCCAGCTCCTCCTCGTCGCCGGCGGGCCACAGCGACCTGGGCGTCGTCGAGGCCAGGCTCGGGTCGAGCTCCTTGAGCTGGTCCCAGTTGTCGATCCACGCAATCTCGGGCAGCTTGTCGCGGTACTCGGGCGAGCCGGGCGTCGGCTCCGGTTCGCCGGCGGCCTCGGCGTCGGCCTCGCCTTCCGCGCCGTTCGACTCTTCACCCTGGGCTTGGCCCTCGACCTCGACCTCGACCTCGCCCTCACCCTCGCCTTTAGCCGCCGACGTCGAGGCAGACGTAGAAGCAGCGGCTTCGGTGGCCTCGGCGGCCTTGGCGGCCTGCTTGGCCAGGACGTCCTTGGACTTGCCAAAGAGGTGGGCGCCCTTGCCCGGGGCGGCCTTCCACGTCGTCATGCCCTTTCTGCGGATGAGCTCGGGCATCTGGCCGCTGCAGTCGACGATCTTGACCTTGCCCTTGGAGAGGCGGAGGGCCTCTGCGACGACGGCCTCGTTTTCGATGGGGTTCATCGAGCAGGTCGAGTAGACCAGGCGTCCGCCGTCGCGCAGCAGGTTGAGGCCCTTCATGAGGATCTTGAGCTGGAGCGAGTGGAGGCCGACGGCGTTGTTGGGCGTCCACTCCTTCCAGATGGGCATGTTTTTGCGCACGGTGCCGTCCCCGGAGCAGGGGACGTCGGCGAGGACGCGGTCGAAGCGCATGGCGACCTGCTGGACCTTTGCGCCCTCGTCGGCGGCCTTCCAGGGCACGTTGACGTTGGGGAACTTGCTGGCGTCGAGGTTGGTGACGATGAGGTTGGGGCTGGGAAGGCGCTGGGCCTGGTGGACGAGGAGGTGGGCGCGGACGGCGTCCGAGTCGTTTGCGACGACGAGGCCGGCGGGCATGGGCTCGTACGAGTCGGGCGAGGTGCTGATGGGCGAGTGGAGCGCCTCGATCAGCTGGGCCGTCTTGGAGCCGGGAGCGGCACACATGTCGAGGACGAGGTGGTGGGGCTGCACGTCGAGGAAGAGCGGGGGCAGCATGGAAACGGCCTCCTGCCTCGAGATGGAGCCGATGTCGGTCTCGTGGACGAGGAAGTGGTGGAAGCGCTTGAGCTCGGGCACCTTGCGGAGTGCGGCCTTCTTTGGCTTGATGTGCCAGCCGAGCTGCTCGGGGTACCAGGGGAGGTTCTTTGGGGGCTCGACGGTCTCGCCCTCGTAGGTGACGTTTTCGAGGAAGGGGACGTAGATCTCCTTCATGGCCTTGATGAGCTGGGAGGTGGTGTGTTTTCCGGCCGTGATGCGGAAGGTGGACGGGAGCGGGGTGCGGAGGGCCTCCATAAAGGCGCCCCACTCGCTCGGATCGACGATGCCCTGGTCGAGGTAGTAGGCCTCGAGCCTGGGGTTGCGCATGGCGATGGCGGCGTAGTTCTGGCGCTGACCGTTTGCGTTTCCTCCGCCTCCACCCCTGCCTCCGCGATGGCCGCCGCGTCCCCTACCGCCGCCGCGACCGCGACCGCCGCCACGGCCTCGACCTCCTCCACCGCCGCGAGCCATGGTGCTGGTGTGTTGGTGGTGGTAAGGGGTGGTGCTGATTTGTGAGGAGGGGCCAAGGAGCGAGGTGGCGATGGATCAAGTCAGCAAGGCGTTCTTGGAAGCGGACGAGGTGGGATGCTCCTGTCGAGGGGGGAGTGTATGAACTGCTGTCCAGAGGGGAGAGAACGAGGGCAAAGGTGGAAGTCGCGAGGAAGAGGCAGGCTGGCGTGCGTGTGGAGAAGAGCCGGGCGCAACGAACGGACAGCTCTCTTGGCAGCCTCTGCGCCTGCGCCTGCGCCTGCGCCTGCCCCCCTTCCCTGCCCCCCCTGGCCCCGCCCCGGGGAAAAAAAGTTGAGAAGAAATTCAAGTGTCGCCCTCGGCTCCGACGGCCCGGCGTCCATCTCAGCCAGCCAGCCTCTCTCTCTCTCTCTCGAGGTTGGCCTGGGAACCTCGTCATTCTCGAGGAAAGTCTAGGATGGCGAATGGCAGGTGACAGACGCCGGATATGCTATGCGATGCGGTGGAGCGGATGCTGAGTATGCAAAAAGGAGGCAGTTGTGGGGTGGGGATCGACGAGCAGCGAGCCACAGGCGCCAACGCCAACGACGCATCAGAGCTCCTCCTCGTCTTCCTCAATCGTCGCGGCGACGACGGCCGGCGTGGCGGAGTGCGCCGCAGCGGGAGCCGCACCCATGTCGACCTCCTCCTCGACGACGACGAGCGAGCCAGCAGCCCTTTCGTCCCGCATGCCGGCCCCGTTTGCCTCGTCGTCGTCGTCGTCGTCGTCGTCGTCATCGTCTTCGTCGCCGTCCTGCATGAGCGCTGCAAACCTCCCCCTCTGCTGCGGCTTGGCCCGCTGCCCGTTGGCCCCATTCTGCTTCTTCTTGCTCTGCGCCGCGCCGTTGCCGACGACGGTGCCCAGGTCCATGCTCGCCTCGAGAGCGCCGACGAGGCCCGCGCCCGCCCGTTCCGCCTTTTTCTTCATCTTCTTCATCTTGCGGTTCTGCGAGCCCCGCGACGCCGCCAGTCCCTCGAGCTCCTGGCTCGAAAACATCGTCGACAGCTCCTCGTTGCGCTTCGATCGGCCCGACGCCGCCGCCGCCTTGGCCTGTTGCCGGTCCAGCCACGCCGGTCCTCCAGCCTGCCCTGCTGCCGTGGGGCTCGCCTGGAACGTAAAGGCCGCAGAGGGGGCGCCCGCGTTGCCCGAGCGACCACGCGCACCGTCCTCTGCGACCGCCTGACCTGCACTGACGAGGTCGTCGTCGTCGTCGCCGTCGTCATCCATCTGAGAGAGCCCGGGGACGTTGCCAGGGGCCGTCCGACGCACGGGTCGACGGCGTCGCATCCCTTGCTCATCGTCACCGTCCTCGTCGTCATCGTCGTCGTCCGACTCGCTGTCGTCGGCACCGCCCTCGTCGTCAAAGGCCCGTCGCCTCTTGCCGAGCGTCGACACGTTGGAGACGTCGCCAACAGCACCGCCGTGGTCGTCGACAATCTCCTCCGCCGCCGCGTCTTCTGCGCCTTGCCCGTCCGCTGCCGCCAGCTCCTCTTGCGTGGCAAATCGGGCCTTTGGTGGCTCAGGCACGGCAGCGGTGCTCGTGCCCGTACCCGTGCCAAAGATCTCGGCGTCGGCCTCGCCGAGGAGACCGGCCAGGTCAAACGCCTCGCTAAAGCCGGAGACGATCGTCGTGCTCTCGGCGAGCTGCTGCTTGGCCCTCTCCGACTCCTGGTCGCCGTCCTCCATTGCCGCAACCGCAGCATCCGCGGCGGAGGTTGCAGCGTGAGCATTGCCGGCCGCCTGCCGCCCGTTGTCCGCAGAGAGGATGGCGGATCGGTGCAGCGCCGGCGGCTGCGTAAAGTATTTGATCCTGCCGACATTCCAGTCATGCAGCACCGTCCGCGCGGTGCCTTCAATGTCGATCTTGCCGCCCCTCAGCATCCGCCCACGCTGGATGGCGAGGCGCATTAAAAAGTCCTGAGCGTCGCCAGACTGGAAGAACTCGAGGCCGTAGACGTCGGCCAGCTCCTGGTCCTCGACCCGCGCCATGATTGCCTCGACGGGCGTGACGGGGTCTTCGACGAGCTCGACCTTGACAACGTTGCGCAGCAGCGCCGACTGCTTGCGCATGACAATCTCCTCGGCGCTGAGCCCGCTGGTGGCGCCGCCGGTCTCGTCGGAGAAGACGATGCCCGGGCAGTCGAGCAGGCGGACGCTCTTGTCGAGCATGACGCCCTGCACCACCTTGGTGTGGCCAGGCGTCGAGGCGACGCTGCAGACGCGCGCCCGCTTGAGACTGTTGATCAAGCTCGACTTGCCGACGTTGGGAGCGCCAAAGATGCCGACGGTGATGCTGGTCTTGAGGTTCAGGTTGCGGCTGTAGTTTTTGATGAGCTGGAGGAGGGCGCCGGCTCCCATGGCCTCTGCGCCGCCCGTGATAACGTCCTTGCCCGCCGAGGCCGATCCCGACGAGGACGACGCCTTGCCGCTGCCGCCGCCACCACCGGAGTAGAAGGCCGCAGCGCCCTGGGAGAGGTTGCTGCGCTGGGACTGGGTGCTGGCCTTGAATGCGAGCGTGGGGAAGTCGTGGCGGAGGTAGCGGAGCCATGCCTCGACATTGCTCTTTGGGACGAGGTCGATCTTGTTGAGGATGAGGACGACCTTTTTGCCGGCGCGCATGAGCATGCGCTCCGTTTCGAGAGATCGGCATCCCATGGGGTCTCGGGCGTCGAGCACTTCGAGGAGGACGTCTGCGTTTTCGACGAGCTTGCGGAGCTCCTTCATGTAGGCCTTGAGGCTCGAGTCCCTGCGGCCGGTGAGGGTGTCGTCGAGGCGTGCCTTTGCGCCGAAATCGTCCCAAGCCGACTGCAGCGCAGGGTTGGCATCTTCGAGGATGCCGACGTCGGCGTGATCGACGGACTGGATGCCATGGCGGTTGAGGGAGGCGTTTGAGACCCTCGTGGCGGGGGACGACGCGGGCGAGGCGAGGGCGTCATCCTCGGCCATGTCGGCCTCTACGATGTCGCTGGCATTGCTGCCGCCGTTGGTCGCGGTGGTCGCCTGCTTGTTTGACCTTGCCTTTCCCTTGTTGGCGAGGCTGGCAAACTGGCCCTTTGCAAAGACGGGGGGCGCAAAGGCTGCGTTGGACGACTTCTGGCCGCTGGCCTTTGTCTGGTCGAGGCCGATTTTTGTGCGCTTGCGGCTCTGGCGGTCCTCCTTGCGGCTGTTCCTCCCCATGTTGTTTCCGCTGCGTGCTGGCGAGATGGCCGGCGATACGGGCGACAAGGGTATCGAGGGAAGGGAAGGGAGGGAGAGGATGAGGGTGGGGAAGGGTGAGGGGGAGGGAGAGGGAGGAGGGTTGGCCGCGAAGAAAGGGGACCCCTTTCGAGCTCAAAATTCCGTGCGTTGCCAAAAAGTGGCTTACGTCAGCAGCAGGGCCAGAAGATCAGAAGAAGCCGCACCGCACCGCACCGCACCGCACCGCACCGCAACGCTACGCCACGGCATGCAAGACTGCAGCAACGGCGGGGCCCTTCTCCGCAGGTGACTCGGAGCACATCCCATCGTACTACTACGACCACCACCACAACCACCTCCTCTTCGAGCTTGCTTGATCGTCACAGCGGCCACCACCACCAGCACTTGTCCCTTGCATCCTTCCGACCGCCCACGACGCTGGCCACGCAATGGCCTCTTCATCCCTGCCGCCCGCCTACCTGGCCGGGCCGTTCCCATCGGGCAAGGCCCTCACAGAGAACCTCGCCGCGGCCACAAGGCCTCCATCGCCCTCGCACGCTGGCAAGCCGTCCCTCCCCACCCACCTCTACTCTGACCTACCCCCGCACCTGCTCCAGCCAGACGGCACGCCCGACTACCTCCGCCTCATCCTCAGCGCAGATGTCTACGACCTGGTCAAGCAGACGCCGCTCCAGCCGGGCGTCAACCTCTCGGCAAAGACGGGCTGCGAGATCCTCCTCAAGCGCGAGGACCTACAGCCCGTATTCAGCTTCAAGCTGCGCGGCGCCTTCAACATGATGCGACAGCTCGACGACGAACAAAAGTGGAAGGGCGTCATCGCCTGCAGCGCCGGCAACCACGCACAGGGCGTCGCCATGGCCGGCGCCCATCTCCACATCCCCTGCACCATCGTCATGCCCCAGGGCACACCCTCGATCAAGACCCAGAACGTCAAGCGCCTCGGCGCAAAAGTCGTCCTCCACGGGCAGGACTTTGACGAGGCCAAGGCAGAGTGCACCCGCCTCGCCGAGGCCCACGGCCTCAAAATCATCCCGCCCTTTGACCACCCCAAGGTCATTGCCGGCCAGGGCACCATCGGCGTCGAGATCTGCAGGCAGACCGACATGAACAAGGTCGACGCCATCTTCTGCTGCGTCGGCGGAGGCGGCCTGCTGGCGGGCGTCGCCGCCTACATCAAGCGCATCGCCCCGCCCCACGTCAAGGTGATTGGCGTCGAGACCTACGACGGCGACGCCCTCGCCCAATCGCTCGAAAAGGGCCACCGCGTCACGCTCGACGAGGTCGGCCTATTTAGCGACGGGACGGCGGTGCGCGTCGTGGGCGAGGAGTGCTTCCGCATCTGCCAGCAAGAGGTCGACGGCGTCGTCCGCGTCTCCAACGACGAGATCTGCGCCGCCATCAAGGACATCTTCGAAGACACACGATCGGTGCCCGAACCCGCGGGCGCCCTCGCCGTAGCCGGAATGAAGCGCTACATTGCCACCCACGGCCTGGCCAACTCGGGCAAAAAGTTTGTCGGCATGGTGTCGGGCGCCAACATGAACTTTGGCCGCCTGCGCTTCGTCGCCGAGCGCGCCGAGCTGGGAGAGAAGAAGGAGGTGCTCCTCTCGGTCGAGATCCCAGAGGAGCCGGGGAGCTTCCTGCGCCTCCACAGCCACCTGCACCCGCGCAACGTCACCGAGTTCAGCTACCGGTACAATGCCGGCGCGAGGGCGCACATCTACCTGTCATTCATGCTCAGTGGGACGCCTCCCGCAGCATCCGCCGCGGCGGCGGCACAGGCGGGGCAGCAGACGGCCTCGCTGCCCGTGCCCGCGGCCGTGACGAAGAGCACGACGGCGGCGCAGGCGGCCGCCGAGGATCCGGCGCAGGTGTCGGACAGCCTGGCCGATGCATCGTCGTCGGAGCTCGCGGGCATCCTCCGGACGCTCGAGCAGGACGGCATGCGCGCCCTCGACATCAGCGGCGACGAGATGGCAAAGAGCCACGCGCGGTACCTGGTGGGCGGGAGAGAGAATGTCGAAAACGAGCGCGTGGTCCGCTTCGGTGAGTGTCGCCGTCCGCTCCGATGCGGCCATGCTGCCGAGTCGTCCAAGCCGCGCCCTACGTCCGTTCCCGCTGACCTCCTGATTCGACCCTCAACCTCCTAACTTCGTCCCATTGTTGTCTCTGCGCTCGCTCGTCGCGGCTCTCCTTCCCTTCCCTGCAGAGTTTCCGGAACGGCCGGGAGCGTTGCGCAAGTTCCTCGTGGGCCTGCACAAGGGTTGGAACATCACCCTCTTCCACTACCGCAACCACGGCTCCGACGTGGGCAAGGTGCTCACGGGCATCCAGGTGCCGCCAAACGAGGACGCGGCGTTCCAAAAGTACCTCGTCGACCTGGGATACCAGTACCACGAGGAGACGCACAACCCCGTCTACAAAAAGTACCTTCGCGGCGACAGCTGAGAGGGCGCCTCGTGCCGTCGGGCTTGGGTGTCGTTGGTCGGCCGAGGAATAGAGGTTGAGGACGCTGCGATGCGATGCGATGCGATGCGATGCGATACAATAAGAGGGCCCTCTGGCCTCTGTGCTTGCGTGCGTGCGTCAGTGGTCGTCTGCTGTGCCGCGTGACGGCGTCTAGGCGGGAGCACCGACGCTCTGCCTGATCCAGTCGAGGTAGCCTTTGGAACCGGCCTTGATCTGCAAGCCGAGCGGTGGTTGGCGGCAGGACGCGACGTCGTCCTGGTGAGCGCGCTTAGAGCCTGCCTTTCTGAGGTCGAGCGAGGAAGGTGGCCACTCACGTCGAGGGCAATGACTTCGGGTTCGTCGTAAGAGTGGGTGGAGCACACGAACCGGGTCAGGTCCGGCACCTTGCTCGACAGCGTCTACTTGGTGTTGCGTCCGGTGGGCGGGCAGGCGGGCGGGCGGTGAGAAGGAGAGAGGGGGGCTTGAAGGGTGAGTACCGAGCTGCACAGTGGCACTCCAGAAGGGATGGAGGGGCCGAGGAGGGGTAAAGACGGACGCACCTTGCAGACCATGAGGATCTCCTGGTCCTTTTCCACCTTGCCCTGCCACTTGTATCTGCGCCTCGCAGTGCCATGTCCGTCCCAGGGAGGCGGGAGAGTTGAGCCAAAGGGCTAGCCCTAATCGCGGAGAGCACGAAAGGTGGGAGGGGGTGGGGCGAAGACCTACATGGAAGTGACTTTGGGGACGAGGTTGGCGCAGGCGATCAAGTCGCTTTGCACTGTCGCCGCACCGACCGATCTCGACGTAGCGTCAGTATCAGCCCCGCGGCGCTCCCACGGTCTGAGCGTGTGGGAGTGTGGGGTAGGACGCACGCATCGATTCGGCCAGGCTCTCCGCCTCTTCCTGCTTGTTGGTCGTGATCAGCACTATCACCGCCGAGTCATCGCCGCCCGCAGACGTTGGGGCTGATGACGAGCTGGCAAAGATTTGGCTCGGTCGTCGCGAGGGCGGTACCGGCATCTTTGTAGCGCTCCTCACCCGGAATGCGCGGTGATGCGGTGGAGGGAGGCAGAGGTGCGAACGCAAGGTGCAGGAAGGTACGAGAGAAGTGGGCCTTAGGGTGGTCGCGGTGCGGAGGAGCAGCATCGTCGTGGTCGAGAAGGCTGAACGAGAAAGGAGGTGGTGAGAGCGACAAGTGAGAGGTGGAGGTTGAGAGGCTCGCACGAGCCTCCGTCTATTCAGCATCTTCCGTCTGTGCCTCTTGACACAGGCCCGGCAAGGGCAAGCCCGCACCATCGTGCTGCTAATGTACACCTGCGAGCGGAGGCCGACGACGACGGCCTGCAAACGGCTTCGGGTCTGGGGACCATCAGGCGAGACCGGCGGCCCGCTTGACCTCTTCGGCAAAGCCCTCGCCCTTGTCCTCTTCGGGCTGCGCCGTCTCGCCCATCTCCCACCGCTGCATGCCCACCACCTCGACGACGACGCCGCCGTCGTCGTTGGCACTCGCCGCCTCGAGGCCCTTGGATGCCGCCCAGTCGCGCAGCACCTGCTGCACCGGCTGCGCGTTGCTCTCGGGCGAAGGCGCGGCCGTGGGGAGCAGCATCATAAAGGGCTGCGAGTAGAGCGCCTCGCTCGGCTCGCCCGTCTCGCCCTCGCCGGCCGAAGCCGAAGCCGAAGCCGAAGCCGAGGCATCGCGGATGCTCTTGGTATTCATCCCGGCCGTCTGCCTCGCCAGCGAGCGGACGAGCGCACGCGCCGAGTCCTGGATGGTCGGCGGCACCTCCTTGCCCGAGGCGGCCAGCGTGGCAGGCAGGGTCGGGCTGGCGATCCTGGTCAGGAGCAACGAGGCGACCCGCCCCGTCGTCAGGACGTAGCCGGGAGCCGTGTGCGCCTTGGATGTCGATGCGGTCGAAGAGCCGCCGTGGGCAAAGGCAGAGGCGAGGTGCAGGATCGAGCTGCCCTCGGAGCGACCCGTCTCGGAGCGGCGGGGCGCCGATGGCGAGGGTACGGCGGGGCCCTGGACGGCGCAGGCCCGGGCAATGCTGATCTTTTCGCCAAGGCGAGAGACGGTGTCGATGATGGCGGCTGCCACCGTCTTGGGGGCCCCGGCGGTGGCTGCCGCCTCGGGCGAGCTGGGGAGCAGCGGGAAGGCGAGCAGCTCCTCGACGGGGATGTCGACGATCGAGGCTTCGGCCGACGATGACGTCGCGCTGCCGGATGCCGCGGCGAGCGTGGGGAAGAGGGCGGCCGTGTGGGCAATGTCGCGCACCAGCTGTCCGAAGACCTCGTTCCTGGCGACGAAGTCGGTCTCGCAGTTGACCTCGACGAGCGAGCCTTGGGCGGACGACGTGGCGCCGATGCCCGCCATGACAGCCTCGGGCTTCAGCTGCGACTTGTTGCTCGCCTCGAGCGGCGTGGGTAGGCCGTCCGAGAGGACCGAGACGGCCACGACGCCTTCCCGCACGCTGCGGCCCGCGACCTTTTCGGCCTTTTTGGCGCCACTCTTCCTGCGGTCCTCCTCGAGCCAGCGCAAGGCAGCGTTGACGTCGTCGTCGTCGGGCGACGAGGCAGCGCGGCTGGCCAGCAGAGCCTCGCGCGCCTTGATCATCGAGGTGCCCGGCATGAGCTTACGCAGCTCGCCGATCGACTTGATCGAAGGCTTCTTGGGCTCCAGCGCAAGCGAGGAGGTGCCGAATGTGCGGCACTGGCATGGCTGGCGGAGCGCTGTCCTGTTGCCGGCAGAAGAGGTGTCGATGCAGAGCACGAGCAGAGAGGAGGGCAGACAGTCAGTGATCAGGACGAGATCAGGTGGAGTTGGCCGGCGGATGGGGAGAGACGAGGACTCACCTTGCAATTCCAAAAAGTGCGCGAGACGACATGACGAGGTCGAAGACGAGGTGCGAAACGAAGCGGAGGGTTGCTGTCGTCGTCCAGGCGAGAGAGTGTGCAAGGGATGCGGAGCAGCGAGGACGTGGAAGCAGGTTAAGCCGCAGCCGCAGCTCGTCCACGAAGCTTTCTTCTCGACCTGCTTACCCTGCATGCCCCGATTGTGAAGGAGCCCGATGGAGTGTGCTCCCGCCGATCCGATGGCCGATCCCGGATCGGTGCCGCACGCCTCAACCTCCCTGGCATGGCCTGCACACCTCACCCCAGGCCGCCGAGGGCTTCGTCGGCGGTGTCGGTCGAGTGCCGCTGCCTCGTCCTTGCCAGCGTCGATACCATCGTCAGCCTCGGCCGGGGGCAGAAACAGGTGTCAGAGTGAGAGGGAGGCCCGGAGCGACGTTTGACCGTCGAAGTCGACGGCGATGGAGGCAACCTTGACGGATTAACCTCGTATTTCTGGAAGCCTTTTCTGGTCGAGGCTTCTTTCGATACCTTGGCCGACCTCCGACAACCGACCGCCGCCGCTCGAGCCGACGGAAGCACAGATCGAGCACAGCTCAGCACAACATGCTGTGGCAGCGCATCCTGGTCCGGATAGCCTCGCAGATGCCGAAGCGGGCAGACTGCCGGTCGAGAGCAGGGATCCAGTGCCATCTTCCCCGCCGCTCCGCCAGGTCCCGCTGTCAGTCGACTGCGCTGCGCGGAGAACTCGGAGCGACGCCGACAGCCTCCGAAGCAGGATCAGACAGGTCTTCTCGCCCGGACGCCGACAGCGGGCGCGCAAGCCACGGCAAGCATGTCCGAGGGACAACCAGGCCTGGCCACGCCAGGACCACAGGCCTACGATGCCAGGAGGCGGAAAGGACAGATCGGGGAAAATGGGAGCCGACGGTTCGTCGAGGGTTAGGGCGAGCGAGTCTCGCACCCGTGGCCGGTGTGTGTGCCAAGACGAGCGAGCGAGCGGGGCGCGTGCTGCTTGGCAGGCCAGGCAGGCCTGGCTGACTGGCTGGCTTGGCGTGTGGAAGCCACCACAAAGGGTGCTGGCGACGACGCCGAAGCTCCGCCACCGGCCGGAAAGCGATGCTGAAGCCGCCCGACGGCGGGGATCAGCCGAAGGCAAGCGGGGGACCACGCGGACGAAGCTGAGCGCAGCCGGCCCTGCTGGTCTGCGTTTGGGGGACCGCTCGTCCGTCCCGCCCCTCGGCGATCAAAGGCTTGTGCGACGGACCAGGCCGACGCCCGCTTGAAAACCGCGCGCACGCCACGCACGCCGCGCATGCTGTTAAGGCCACTAGGCCCACCTCGCTCTGTGTCTGCCTGCGCGCCCGCATCTCCGCACCGACTCGCTGCGGAAAAAGGCTTGGCGGACAAAGAGCCAGCGGGTCGATACCGCCGCGAGCATGGCAAAACGCAGGCTCATCTTGTAAACAAGCAAAGCGGGCACAGCCCGCGCGCCGGGGATGGCAAGTCAGCCACGATCTCGAGATCTTCAGATCAACAACCTAGCTCCAGACGGTAGCGGTGGCCAGAGCGAACCGCCAGGCAGGGTGTCAGGCCTCCCAACAAGGCCGCCCTTTCCGTCGGTAGCGACGGGGCGTGCGGGCCGCGTCAGGCTGGCGCGCAGGCAGGTCTCGCTTGCCGCCCGGCGTGCTGCCAGCGAAACTTCGCAGCAGATCGGCATGCATCTGCAAGTCGCCAATCCGTGCAGGCCTGCCCGTCCTGGCCTAGCCTAACTGCCCGGGGGAGCCCGCCTCCTGACTCTGGTTCGCCCGGTCACCCGCGCCACGACGATGGCGACCATCGGCTGCCTGCCTGACTGGCAGGCGGCATCGTCGCGCCCGCATCAACCAAGCCAAGGTCAGCGCGATGCCTCGCACGCCAGCAGCCAATCCCGAAACTCAAGGCTGCCCGCGCAGCTGCAACGACACCCACGAAGATCAGCTGGACCAGGCAGCAGGCAGGGCTGGCTGGTCTCGTGCAGGATCGAGCGTAGTAGCGAGGTACAGTATCGGGAGCGATGCCGGCCACTTGACTAGCGCAAAAGCCTCGCCCGGTCGATCCAGGCCTAGCCTGCCTAGCCTTTTAGCCCGCGCGCCGAGTCTGCCTGCATACGGAGGGATGAGGGCGAAGATCCAGAGCTACCGTACCCACACCATCACCGACCCGGGCCGCTGTTCTATTTCGAGTCGACGAGGGGGCGTGTGCCACCTAAGAAGGTGATGACTTCTCAACTGGTCGATGCGGACGCGTCGAGAAAGTACACTGACAGATCGACAGCCTCGCTCGCGGGTCGATCATACCGCTTGTTGCAGTGACCTACAGTATGTAGTCAGTCATCACCTTCGGCGCTTCGGATACATGGCTAGCTCGACCTCTGCTGTCCCCGCGTTGCAAAGGTGCCTATTCCGATCGTCTGTCTGCACCGGCACCGGCCGAAGCAGGCAAGCCAGCGATGTGGTTCGAGGAGACGACGACAGGGGCTCCCGCCGGCGGGATACTGTAGAGGGCGGTTCTGAGCGGCTCGAACAGAGTCCGCTTCAAGGGGCTCCCGCCGACAGAGGCGACCGATTCCGCAACGCAGGGAGCCTGAGGCCTTCGATCTGTATGTGAGCGTGGTTCGCCACGGGCGCGTCCTTTTGGAGCCAGAGGCAAGCATCCTACTCCTAGGCTACGCTACCCTAGGCTAGGGGAAGGCGGCTTGGCCAGGCGGGCGGGAGCTGGCGGTTTGAGAGAGCTCGGATCGGCTGCACCCCCTCTCGGAATGTTTGCCGATGCTCGGGTTGCCACGAAGAGGCGGGCCAGGCAGGCAGGCAGGCAGCCCGCTTTCTCTGTCGACGAAGGAAAGAAGTCTTCGACGTACGCCATCGACCGCCCGACGGGAGCACTCGAGGCTGTTGGCTACAGTACTGACCTCTCCGACCTCTTCGTTGCCTGCTCGACGGCGTGCCCCACTCTACTCTCTCTGGCTGTTAGTTTGGGTTCGTCGGAGGCGGAGCTGGCCGAGCTCGACGAGCGCGACGCCGGGTGCAAGCAAGTCGGAACTGGCCTGGCCTGCTACGGTCCGGTAGCTCTGGAGGCCCTTTGCAGGGGGGCGACTACTCTGTGCGTGTCGCGTGTCAGTGGGCGAGGGCAGGGCGAGAGGAAAGCCAAGTCCAACGACCGGGCCAGGCTAGGCTTTGCAACACAACAGATGGCGCGGGAGGGCGGCCGAATTGAGATTGCTTTCTTGGCTGGCGTCGGACGGTCGCGCGGGCGCAAAGACAGGCTAGGCCTTCCTTCCATCGCCAGACTGACGGCTGGGTGATTTGATTCGAAGCTCTCGCCACCTCGTCGACCTTCATCACAACGTCGGCCTGGTTGCTTAGCTTGCTCGCAGGCTTGCTGGTGATGATGGCGGTCGAGGCCAGGTGGTCGGCGGTTTGGGTCGAGTGGGGGCGGGCTGAGCTGACGCGCGGTAGGTCGTGGCGGGCATGCCCGTCTGCCCGCCTGCCTGCCTGCCTGCCTGCCTGTGTGTGAGCGTCGGACTGGAAAGCGCATGTACGTCGGTCGGGCGTCGAAAATTGGGGGTTGCCAGGGTTGCCTGGCTGCGTGCGCCGCCCTGCCTGGACCGACCCTGCCCTTGATCCGCGTCCATGCCGACGCAGCTCGCCCCGACCTGGCCTACCAAAGGGGGGCACTGCCTGCCTGCCTTCCCGCCTGCCTCTCTCTCTCTCTTAACTTTCTCTCTAAGCCCGCGAGCCCCACGGCGACCTAGGCAACCTCGAGCCTACCTGTTGCGCCTCTCTGTCCTGCCAAACCCACCCTGTCGACCAAACCAACCGTCCGTCCGTCCGTCCGCCAGGCCCCCCCGTCCGACCCGACTGACCGAGCCAGTACCAGCCCCTTCCTCCTCCTGGACCGCCAACTGTTCAGCCCTAGCTGTAGCTGGCCTACTCTACTCTGCATCGATTCGACCTCGTTCTCCTTCTCTCGCGCCCGCAGCAATAGCGCGCCCTGCTTGTCGCCACCAACACCATCATACTTCTTCTCTTTGCCGTCATCCTGCTTACCGGTAGCCAACGACCGACCGACCGACCACCCGTCCGGCCCCGCCGCGATACCGCCATTCGTTTTTTTCAGTCTCGTAGCCCGTCACCGTCTGTCCTGGCACAGCCCCCACTCGGCCACTAGTCGCAGTCACTTCCGCCTCTGCCTTTTGTCTGTCAGAAAGACAGATCGACTCTTGCTCTCTTCGGCGCTCGACCCCAGCCAGCGCCTTGACCCGGCGACCGGCCCAGGCACCGTCACCGACCCTGCGTCTCACCCTCGGATCACTCCTACCAGTAGCGTGGCATTGCTCGATTCAACACCATCGTCCATCGCCGCGTCCAACCACCAGGCGCTGGTCTCACCCTCTCTCTCTTTCTTTCTCTGCCTCGCCGTCATCGCCTCGTCCTCCGGTTCGAGGACGACGTGTCGCCGCGCCGACTGGCCCTCACTGCAGCCCTCGAGGATAGGTCCATGACATCGACCTGTTCGGCACCTCCGACACTCGCCCGGCCGCCCTCTCTCTCTGATATCATTTCGGCACTGCCGCCCTGTTCGCTCGACGGCTTTGTCCCCAGGTCGACGGCTGCTATAGGCCCATTCGCTGCCCGCCCGCCCACTCACAGCGATCTACCTTTTCACCCACGTCGATCCTCGCCGCCAGGCTCGAGACGACCAACCACCTGATCTGACCTCGCCTCGCCTCGCGCCACCTCACCTCACCTCTCGTCGCCCGACCTCAGCGCTCGCCGCGGGGACAGGCTGGTTCTGCTGCCGGTGTCGCTAGGATGGACGCTCACACTCTCAACGCCTGGACCCGGTTCGCCCTGCAAAAGGGCGGCATCGGGTCCTGCACGGCCCTCATCGACAACCCAGCCACGGAGCCCGAGGATCTAATGTTCATGACTGGCGAAAAGATCATCGTCCTCCGCAGGCTCGACGAGGACGGCGCCGACACAAACGACCGTCCCACCAGCCTGGGTGCCCGGAGGAAGAGCAGCGCCTCGAGCAGCGCCCACGACTCGGCATCGTGGTTCCTCGGCTATTGCGAAGGTGTCGTTGGCCGCTTCAAGGGCGCACACGTCCAGTTCCACGGGCGGCTCAAGAAGCCCGTCCTGATGAGGAGGAGCGGCGTCGGCAGCGTCCCCGACACGTCCTCGCCGGTCCATTCAAAGGACGAAGAGCTCGCACTGCCGACGGCGAGCCAGACCTACGGCTCCGACGCGGCTGCGGCGACGAGCTACGATGGCCACGTCGACTCGTCCGACAGGCTGGCGTCGGCCTCGTCGTCGTCGTCCAAGTACGCCAGAGCCGGAGGATCATCTCCGATGCGGGGCGGTGGAGATCGTGACGGGCCGTCTCCGAGCTCCCGCGTCCGCTCCCCCGACGGTCTGCACGTTGCGACGAAAGCCGGTGGAGGAGGCTACGCTGGAGTCACGACGCCGCCGATCTCGGACGAGGGCCACCAGCTCAAGATGAAGTCGCTCCAGGCCGCTCTTGTCGAGGACGACGACCACGACGATGCCGCTTCCGACGATTCGGACGACTCTGTATCGTTGCTGCCGTGGGCGAGACAGAGCCAAGAGGTAGGCTCATCATCCAGGCCGAGAGCCGGCTCGAGCCGGCAGCAGCAGCCCGGCAAGGCCCACGGTTACGGCGATGGCGGCCTGTCTGGCGGCGGTGGCGCTTCGCATCTGCCGCCGTCGCCGATCTCGTCGAGCGAATCGCCCATCACCCGTACGTCGCACGAGGGCGCCGCGGCCGTCTCGACAACAGCCTCCGCCAAGGCGTCTAGGCGTAGCTCTCAGGAAGACACCTCGCGAGCCTCTTCTACCTACACCACCTCGGCCACCGATGACTCCGACGATGAGGGACCCAACCGCCGCCGCGACTACACCTTCTCGATCTACGACGTCTACGGCAGAGATTCCGTCGCCTTTCCGAACTTTGACTTCCGCGAGGCCTACGCCAACGGCGGTGGCGGAGGTGGAGCCGGCGCCGCCAACCGGAAGCGCATGTCGAGGCTGGCCGCGTCCAAGTCGTCGGAGTCGCTCGCCGCCCAAGCGAGTACGGAGCCGCTGCCGCCCTCGCCTCACCTCGCGGGCCACAAGGTGCCCGGCCGGCATGACGGCGGACCACTGCCGGGATCTCCCAGCCTCGCTCCCCTCACGGCGCGACCGGGCCAGGGCGATATCCCCGCAGCGCTGCGCTCGCCCTCGGGGCGCAGACCCAACGCAGCCCCGGATCCACGCCTGCCACCTCTGCCGAGCCCGGGCATGGGCCCGCCGAACCTTGCGTCGAGCCTGCGCCGCCAGGTCGAGGCCTCGAGCTCCCCCACCTCTCCGCCCACCTCGTACATCGAGCCGGGGCGCGGGCCCTCGCCCCGGTCACCGCCCCTGGGTCAGCACAATGGCGTCGCCGCCGCCCCTAGTGGCGCAGCGGCGGCCCGGCTCGGCCCCGTCTCATTCGACCCGCGCAGGAGGCCCTCCGCTGGCAACATTTCGGCGCCCAGCATGGTCAGCACCTCGCCCGTCACCCCAGTCGATCCGTCCCAGCCGGCGTTCTTCCCTCCTTCCCACCAGACGGCCTCTCCCACCTCGCCAGCATCCGAACTCTCCTCGGCCTCGCTACGACGTCCCGGCTTCGCAGAGTCGCTCGGCAGGCGGAGATCGCAATCGATGTCCAAGATGCAAATCAGCCTCACCGACGTCGGGCCCGCAATGCGGTCCAACGAGGCGGCAGGCTTCGCTGCCTACGGGGAGCGGGACCTGGGGTCGCCAGGCGCCGGGCGGCTGCGGCACGGTGCGGCCGGTTCTCCCGGCCTCGGCCCTATGCGGGCGTCTTCCGATCGCTTGTCGGAGCGCGAGCGGATCCATTCGGGCAGCGGCAGCGGCATGCTGCGCAAGAACCCTTCCAACCCCACGCCCGGCCTGCACGGTGGCAGCGGCCTCCACGGCCTCTCTCCGATGGCGCGTAGCGGCAGTCCGATGAGCAGCCGCAGCGGGCCCAGCCCGGTCAACAGCATCGACATGGCCAGGCGAGGCAGCGATGCGAGGAGCGTGGCCACCGCGTCCCGGAGCCCCGCGCGCAGCCCGCTCAGCGAGGATCTGCGGACGCCCACCCACGCCACGCACGGCTCGGGGCCGATCTCATTTGACCCGATGGGCTTTGTCTTCCAGGGAGGACCCCCTGCCCCTCCGCAGGTCGACGACCCAGAGACGCGCGACCGCTGGTTGGCGCTGTTCAAAGAGGACGACGTTGCCGCGGCCAAGAAGAGCCGCAAGGTCAAGAAGCTGGTGCGGCAGGGCATCCCGCCGTCGATCCGCGGGCAGGCGTGGCTGTTTCTCGCCAACGCCTCGGTGCGACGGCGCGCCGGGCTGTTTGAGCAGCTGTGCAAGACGTCGCTGGCGCCCAAGGGCAAAAAGGGCAAGGAGGCGCTGTACGACGCCATCGACAAGGACCTCGACCGCAGCTTCCCGGACCACCGGCTGTTTATGGGAGAGTCAGCGACGGGCAAGGCGGACCTCGAGGCGATCCTCAAGTCGTACGTCCACTTCAACCCGGTCATTGGCTACACGCAAGGCATGGGCCTGCTGGCGGGGCTGGCCATGATCCACATGGCGCCCGAAGACGCCTTCTGGCTGGTGTGCGCCGCGCTGCGCGACCCGCACATGGAGGGCTACTATACGCCGGCCATGAAGCAGCTGCACGTCGACAGCGTGGTGCTGAGCAACCTGCTCTCGACCATGGACCCGGAGCTGTCGCAGCGCTTCGCCGCGCACGGCATCGAGCCCATCATGTTTACGCCCTCGTGGTTCCTGCCCCTCTTTACGCGCATCGTGCCCTGGCCGACGCTGATCCGGATCTGGGACATCTTCTTCTTCGAGGGCCCGACGTGGCTGCTGAGGGTGGCGCTGGCCGTGATCCGCATCATCCGCGAGCCGCTGATGCGGACGCCGGGCCACGGAGAGATGCTGCAGATGCTGCTCCACCCGCCCCACGCGCACCTGACGCCCGAAAACATCCTCAACTGCGCCTTTAGCGTCAAGCTCAAGGACGGCGAGATGCGCAAGCTCAGCAGGCAGGCCTCGAAGCTCGTCCGCGAAAGCAACGGCGCCCGAGGCCGCGCACCCACCCGCCAGGACACGGCCGGATCCAGGAGCACCAGCGCACCAGCACGGCGGTGACCCCTCGAGCCGCGCGTCGCCGTCGGTGTCGGCATCGGCATCGGCGCCGGCCAGCCTCTTCATCCCCATCCCCATCCCCATCCTCATCGTCGTCAGGGCCCGACCGCCCGCTCGGCCCTGACCCTGGCCCTGGCCCTAGGCGGCTGCTGCCACAACTCGCACACTGTAGAATAGCAACTAGCACCTCTCCATCATCGTCACCCGCTTAGACGGTCCTTCTCCCCTCACCCACCCCCTCCCCCGGGCCCACTCCCAACCCCCTTATCACAACCGTTCAGCGCGGCGAAAGGACACTACTCTTCATCTCCACCTGATCTCCGCGCGCATGCATGCGATGCCGGCCACCTGCTCGGCCGCACGAGTGAGCGAGCGAGCAAAAGAATGCTGGCTGTGCAACATCGGCTCATGCCAGATTGGCAAGGAGAGAGATTTATAAATGGCTAAAAAGGAATCTCCCAACGTGGGGCTCGAACCCACGACATTCAGATTTGTTACTGCGATCGATCGCAGAGGCTCTTGGCTAAGAGTCTGACGCTCTACCGACTGAGCTAGCCGGGACGGGTTGTGAAGGGGGCTTCATTTTACTTTATATATAGTAGTTTAGGCAGGCTGATACCGCACCGCGACGCGATGGATGGCTCAGGCCTAAGGGCGCATTGGCCACGGGCAGACCTGCCTGCCTGCCTGCCTGCCTGCCTGCCTGCCAAGCAGCGCCGGGCGGGGCGGGGCAGAGGCCTGCCGACAGACTGGCCTGGCCTCGCCGCTCGCCGTCTTCTCGTCGACTCCTCACCACACCACCTTCCCAGTCCACCCATCCCCCTGTCCGACGCCTGCTTCTCTCTCACTCCTTCCGCTCCCTTCTCATTCAACCCTCTGTCCACCCAACCCCGGTACGCCTCCCCCCTTTGCCCGCCCATCGACGATGGAGTCCAAGCTGCAGTCGCTCAAAGTGGCGGAGCTCAAGCAGCTGCTGACGGCGGCCAACCTGCCCGTGTCGGGCAACAAGCCGGACCTGATCCAGCGCCTGCTCGAGAACCCGGCGGCGACCACCAGCCTCACTGCGACCGAGCCGTCGTCGGACCTCGCGCCCTCGGACGGCGTCGCGGCCGAAACCGACGCCCAGGTCGGGCAGAATGTGCCTGCCGCCGGATCCACCGACGCCGCTGCGGGCGGGCAGGCGATGGTCGCTGCCCAGCCCGAACCCGTCGCCGCCACCGCCACGCAGGCTAGCACCGTATCTGGCGCCGGCAACGGCAACGGCGCATCCGCTGCGGCGCTCCCCTCTGCAGACGCCGCTGCCGCCCTCTCCAACACCGCAGACCAGGCCTCGGCCGCCGCGGCCGCGACGCCGGCAGCACCGGAGCCGACGGCCGAGGAGAAGCGGCAAGCGCTGATCGACGAGCTCGAGAAGCGCAAGGCGCGAGCTGCCAAGTTTGGACAGCCCCTGGGCGAGGCGGAGCGCAAGCTGGAGCGCGCCATCAAGTTTGGCATCGACCCGGACCAGGAAAAGGCCGTGGCCAGGCTGGGTCAGGCGCTCGGCTCGTCGTCGACTAGGGGCAAAAAGGAGCGACCCGCTGCTGCCGCCTCCGCCGCCTCCGCCGCCGCCGGCGCCACCAAGGCATCCGCCAAGCCGCAGGAGACCGAGGAGCAGAAGGCGGCGCGACTCGCTGCGATGGAAGTCGAGGCGGAAAAGGCGCGGAAGCGGGCAGAGCGGTTCGGCATGGTCAAGCCCGCCGACCCGGAGGAGGAGGAGAGGAAGCGGAAGCGCGCCGAGAGGTTCGGCGTGCCCGCTGCGGCTGCCAACGGCGAGGTGAGCGTCTCCGATCGATGCCCCGCCCCATGTGCGGGAGCCGGCTCGTCCACGTCTGCCTGCACCGGTACCGAATGCTGACAGTTCCCGATCCCCAACATGCGTGATTGCCCCTCTTTCCCCCGTCTGGTCCTCCTCGCACGCCTCGACAGCCGCAGGAAAAGAAGCTCAAGGAGTGATCTGCCCCCCACCGCCCTTTGAGAGAATTGCCTGCACGACCCCTCGGCGCACGTCCATGGCCGCCTGTACATCTACCTAAAACGAAACGCTGCCCTTCAGAAGCTTGCACCTGCTACCGCACCGCCAGGCCCTCTCAACCGCTCGCGCACCCACGCAGTGCATGGAACAGTGTCGTTGCGCGCTCGCAACGTTTCGACTTTGGATTTGGCCAATCCCTCGATCGGCATCGAGGGAGGTGCAAAAGGCTAACAATACAGCGGTGTGGCGGCACGAGGCACGTGCGGATTCAGGAAGGCTCGCGTTGCGGAGCCAGTCGGTCGGGCCGGAGATGCGGAAAGCGTGCTAGGGGAGCGACGTGCGGCGCCTCGGGTTCAGCTGCTCTTCTTTGACTTTTCCTCGGCAGCGTATTGGTCTGGCGAGACGGGGGAGGGTCAAGGCAAGGGGGACCGACCGGTGTCAGCATCTATCCGACGGCGCGCGCAAGAGCGATGAGGCGAGGCAAGGCGCCGGACGGTGCACGCGGTACCCACTCTTAAAGGGCCAGTTGGAGACGCTCTTGTCCTTTGCGCTCGTGTCGCCGCCCTTTTTGGCGTTGCGGGTGACGTCCTGGCCAAAGAGGAAGACGGCAAAGCCCCAAAAGGCAAAGAGGGCGTGGGACATGGCGATGACCTTGCCGTAGGTGCCGATGCCGAGCTCCGAGGGGTCAATCTGCTTTGCTGCCGCGCCGGCGCCGGCGGCGGCGGTGTTGCCGGCCTGGGTCCAGGCGGTGAGAGCGTTTGCGGCAAAGTAGAGGGTGGTGACGACGAGGGTGGGCATGCGGAAGGGGGAAGCGCCGTTGCTCCTGGCGTCGGGGATGGGCGACGACGAGACGGGGACGGCGCCGGTGAGGATGAGGACGAGGACGGCCATGGCAATCATGCCGATGGCGTTTGTGTAGCTGTTGTAGCGCTCCAGCGGGGTCAGGTCCGGCCCGATGGCGGCGATGGCGTCCTGGGCGGCGTCGGTGCCGATGGCCGCCTGACCTGCGGCGCCGCGCGGGGTGCTGAGGATGAGGAGGAGACGCGGGAAGAGGAGGAGGGGCATCGAGAGCGTCACGAGGTAGCCGGCGGCGGCGTAGGCGTACCAGTGCGCCGGGTTGGTGGGCGACGCGAGCGCATCGACGTCTTCGTTGCGGCGGGTCGTCGACATGGTGGTGGCCACGATTGACTTGGAGGAAGCGGGTGCGGTGAGCGAGAGGAGCGGTTGGCGAAAGTGGCAGCAAGTGATGCAGCCGGGGTCAGAACGGCGAGAGGTCAGGTCGAGCGGGGTCGAGAACAAGAGGGCGCGGTGGCGGCGGCGGTGGGGGTGGTTGAGATGGCGATGAACAGACGAGCAGGCGAGCCAGGAGCGACTTAAGAAGACGAGCAAAGAAGCAGACAGGCGAGGACAACCAAGGCACGACAAGCTACCACCAGCGACAGCGACAGCGACCGTGATCAGATGATGGCATGGTGCGGCCCTCTGAGCCTGGCCATGACTACACCGCGCCCGGTCAAAGAGGCCAGGCCAGGTCGCGCCATGGAGCGGCGGTCGAGGACGGCACGGAAAGAGGAAGAGGCAGGCTAGGCAGGAGCATAGAGGCCCCAAGGGTCCGGTCCACGCCATGCATCGACCGGCAGAGGCGCGTACGGCATGGCGTCCGCCCCGCCTGAATGGATGACGTTGGAGCGTACGTGCGGCCAAACCTGCCTGCTCCTCGACGTCACCTTGCAAAGGCAGACTGGGAGGATGCGGCTCCGAAAGACGTTGGGCGACCTTCGTATCGGGTCAGTGCCCCCGATCGGATGGCCGGCTGGCACGCCTGCCTGCCAACCTCGCAGGCGCCTCGAGTCTCAAGGATCTTGGGCGCGACCGCCAACCCCACCTCCCCTCCTGCTCGGCCAGCGCACCTGTCGTCGTCGTCGTCTTCGTCGCCTGGCACGAGGATCTTCCAAGACGCCGGTTTGCCCGCCAAACTGACCTGACAACCCGGCCGGGCGGTCCAAGAATGCCTTGAGCGCATCCGCAGAGGCACGATGGCCCACCGACCGTAACGTCCCGACCCCTTGCGCCTGGCCGGGCCAGGCTGGACCCTTTCTTCCTCTGGCGCGCGCGTGCCTCGGCGCCAAGCCATTCCAGCAAGCCTGGCGCGGACTCTCGCTCCTGCAGACGCACGTCCACCAACAGCTTGCGCGAGATCGACGAGCAGACTGGCCGTACGGGCACGACACCCAGACGTCGAGCTACGGTCCCACCCTCGCCCAGCGACGGCCCAGCTCTCTCGGACGCACTGAATGGATCGACGACGCAGCGCACGGCATGGCATGGCATCGCATCGCATTGCCTCGGGATCGGCGGGTCGGCGCCATGGCTCCCTGTCGTCCCTTGTGGCATGTGCCGGGCCAGACTTGGCAGGGTGAAGACCGGAGCGCGCCTTTGCCTGCTTCGCCTCGGCCTGCCTGCTTGTTTGCTTGTTTCTTCGTGCTCGGCGTTGGCTCTGCCCGTCGGCCGGCCTGCCTGGCGGACAGGACAGCGCGTGGCGTGGCGCGGCGTCGATCCGTATCGGAGGGTTTTGCACCGGCGCATCCACCGACGTGCAGGCTATGCCGACCTGCCAAGTGCGGAAGGGCGGATCGCGACAAGGCAGGAAGGTCGCAGACAATCAGACGGCGTGGCGCGGTCTGAATAGCATGGCCGAGCCAACTCACAGACAGCCAGCCTGGCCAGCCAGTAGGGATGCTTCCGGCTGCGGGAGCAGACGGACCAAAAGGCAGGATGGCTGCCCCTGCCCTGCCCTGCCCCGGCGCCCTCACCACCACCGCCGCCACCGCCGCCAAACCCTGCCGCCGTCGGATCTGGTTCGGCATTGCGTGCAGGTGTCGGCGTCGGAGCTTGGACTTTGTCCGACGGGCTTGCTTGCATGCTATGCGTGCGGGGCAAAATGGCAGATGCTGGGCAGCGCGATGGTCGACCGTCGTCGTAGACCCGGGCTGGTCAGGGCAAAGAGGGCTCCCCTGCGCCGTCACTACGGCAGCGCTGTCCGTTGATCTCGACGTACGCACTCGCGAGGTCAGCCCCTCGCCTCCTTGCGTCGTCTACAGCGAGCCGCTCAGAGATGCTCCACGGAGGCTTGCTTGACGGTCCTTACCTCTCCATCGGCAATCATCGTCGTCGCCGGAGGGACAAAGGGCTGGCGAGTCGTCGAGCTGGTCGAACAGATTTCCTGCCGCACCGAAAGACAACGCCTGAAGCCGCCAAGAAGGCTGTCGAGACGCGTCCGAGGCCGAAGGGTCCGCATGCTCCTCCGAGCTACGCCGGCCGGGCCATGCATCTCTGGAGCCCCCTCCTTACCTAGCAGCGGCCGCCCAGCTCTACATACCGGCACACGAGCTGACGAATGTACGCTGCCACACGTATCCACCATGACAGCGGGGGGTCTACCGTGCCAAGACCTGCACCGACGCTCGCTCGCTGCCCACATCCAGGAGAGGCGAAGGACAAAGCGAGGCGGGGCGCAGATCCGACAAGACGCCGGCGTCTTTTGCTTCAAGTCGCCAGCCAACCATGCGCGAGTAGTCGGCGGGACGACGACGTCCGGTACATACAGCACACGGTCGTCCTCGACCCGACACTGGTACGGTAGCGTCACGGCTCCCGAGACGAAGCAGGCTAACGCAGCAAGCAAGGTGGCGGCTGATCCTCCAGGTCTGCACATATGTAGGTCGATTGCGAGGTAGGACAGCTAGAGCCGCGACGCCACGCACGATGACCATGACCCGCCTTCGCTTGCTTTGCAGGCCATCTAGCTGCCTCTGCAGCACGCTAGGCTTCGTGGCGGGAAAGGCGGGCATGCTACCTATGCTGGCCAAGCGGAGGCGCCAAACGAGCGAGGGAGCGAGCGGGGGTCTATCTCATGCTTGCCGCAGCTGCGCGTGCAAGGGGCGCAGGAGCGACAAGGGGGCGTGGGGTACGCGGTGTCTTTCTTGTGCTGAGACAGCGGCGGCGGTCAGGGAGCACAGGGAGGCGGGAAAGCGGGGAAGGGGCCGCGTCGCGAGCGAGCGAGGTCTCGAGGCCGACCGTCGCACCGGCTGCTGGTCCCCTTTGCTCGTCGACGCTAGCGCCGCGCCAATCGACGCACGGATTCCTTCGACGACATCCGCGCGCCCGCCAACGCAACGCAACGCGGCACGATCCCTCCATCGCCAACCAGAGGTTTACTGTAGCTCCACGTTAGCTGCTGCAGCGCGGGTCGGTCTGGGTGCAAGACACTACTCACGCCAGCGAGCCAGCCCGCGCCTCGCAACTTGCGAAGGGATCGTCGTGCAGCCGAAGCTTGGCGGGCACGAACGTCGATCTGGCCGAAACAGGCAGTCGGTCGAGCTGGACGACGAGGCGCGAGCAGCTCGGCATGAAGATGGAGCAGACGCGGACCGGAGGAGAGGCTAGGGTGCCAGCACGCGCCATGCCTGCCCGACTGCCCGCCTGCCTGCCTCTTGCGGTGCGCGACCTGCACCAGACGAGTCGACGATTTCGAGAAGTGCGGCGTGCATCCGCGACTCGACTCGACTCTTGTGACGAGAGAGGACGCCACCAACCCGCCATTTCACACAACCGTAACTTGACCGGCACTAGACTACTAGGCCGTCGTCGACGCCGCCTAGTCTCGGTCGATCATGTCGATCATCTCGGTCGGCAGTGCGCGGCGCCTCTCACCAGGAAGCTGCAGTAGACATGTTGTACACTCTGTAGGTCGACCTGCTGAGCTCCTCGTCGCAAGCAGCGATGCTAGAGCGACGACAGGAATAGCAGCCTCGTCAATGGCAGGGACGAGGGCAGAGCAAGGCGAGGATGAACTGTAGAGGCCCAACAGCGCAGCTACAGCTACTCGGGTCGGGCCGAAGTGCCACGACGCCCGCGCGCCTTCCTGCCTGGCCGCCATTCAACACCACGACCGCTAAGCACGACCTGCGAGGGGCCGCCGCCGCATGGTCGAGGAAGCAGGCTACAGGCATCCGCACCGACGTCGGCCGGCATGTCTGGGGCGTGGACACGGTGACACCCAGAGCTACCTTCCTGCCTCTCCTACCTCGTATCGAAGAGCCCTCTCTCTAGCGTCTCGCCACACAACGGGACTGCTGCATCTTGCATAGCAGCCAGCAGCTTGCTTGCTTGCTTTACTTGCTCGTTGGTCACCCGTCGCCCTCGAGCCTCGATGGGCAAAGGTCACGGGGCTGCGAAGGCGGCACCGCTCGCTCCTACTCCCCCTACCTGCCGCTGACTTTGAGTCAAAGCAGAAGTCCGCCTCTGCCTTCACCCTAGCCTGCGTATAGAGCGCCGGCGGGACGGGGCGGGGCTAGCGTCGCGGTTCGAAACGCACGGACGGAGCCCGTTGGACTCGTCATCGAGAGATGGGTCTAGGCCCGGCCACTCTTTTCGCGCTCAGTATTGAAACGTTGATGACGAACGACGACGACTATCGTTGAGACAGACAGAGCGAGGAGGCGACAGCTTGGAGCAGCCGGACAAGCAAGCAAGCGACGAGGCGCTCGACCTCGTCAGGAAGAGAGGCTTACACCTGGAGCTTGACGAAATTTTCGAAGCCGGTGGATCGACGGAGCGTGGCCGCACGACGACACCCGGACTTGGCCGCGGACTCGACGTTCGATACGTACCCTGGAGCGAGGCGGCGGCGTCTATTTCCTCCGACGGTCGAGCCCACAGTCGTGCCATCGGCAGGCAGAGCTTGCGAGCTGCGGGCCGTGGCGCTAGGCTGGATGGGCTGCGGGCCGTAGGCTGCGACGCGCGCACCTCGAGGCCAACGATGCCAGCCCTGCCAGGCCCGGCACTGCCAGAGCAGCCTGCCTGGGATCGGAGCAAGCCGATACCGTAGCAAGGACGGACTCTGCGCGTGCAGCGCAGCACAGCACAAACACCAAAGCGGGTGCTCGATGACCGGCATGCCATCCGGCTGGGGATCCGTACAGTGGGTCTCGCGCCTACCTATTCCGAGATCCCTATTCATAGGCTCAAGGGTTTCCGTTGCGCCTGAGCGTGGGGCTGCCTTTCCGACGAGCCTTTGCTTGACTCGTCGAGCAGACCCGGCAGCAGCCGACAGCAGGCAGAGTGCGACCACGACGGAACAAAGGGCATGGGCGTCGACAACCAGAGATGCGGCGCAGACGACGACGACGACGACGGCGACGACGGCGAGGAAGGCGGGCTTGCCTGATTCGGATCTGGACCCAGCCAACCGGCGGTCAGGCCACGCCGTCATGACGACGACGGCGACAACCAGCCACCTCCCCCTTGCCCTCGGCCGTGGCGGCGGTGGTCCAGGGCAGAGCAACGTCTGACGCCGTCTGACGCCGCCTTGGATCTCGAGCATCGCATCCCTCTCCGTCGTAGCCTCTGCTCTCGCCATCTCGCGCTGAGTTTCGAGCCGGTCTCCGGCTGTCCCGGTCCCCTCTTTTCTCGAAGCGCCATGCATTCGGGCCGTTCGTGGCTTCGCAGCCTGATGAAGAAGCCGCCTCGAGGGACTGCCGAAATGAGCGCTGCTACCTGTGTAGGTTCCGTCCGACCCCGCCCCGCTCTCTACGACCGCATCGCCCCGACGGGAGGTCAAGAGGGCATATGAAAAGGGGGCTCGTACAGCGCGCACGCACGCACGTACGCACGCGATTTCTCGCAAAGAAGGCCATCCTCGTCCTAGTCGCTGCGCTGGTGGTTCTTAGAAGCAAGGCAGCATGC
The DNA here is from genome assembly GCF_000417875.1 of Pseudozyma flocculosa PF-1. Taxonomy (NCBI): domain Eukaryota; kingdom Fungi; phylum Basidiomycota; class Ustilaginomycetes; order Ustilaginales; family Ustilaginaceae; genus Pseudozyma; species Pseudozyma flocculosa. The sequence continues at coordinate 609,660 of NW_006920877.1, forward strand.
TGCGAAGACGGCCGCCAGCCAACACCTAGCTCCGGTCGCACCCACGCACCCACGCAACTTCGGTACGACGACCGGGCAACGCCGTTCTGCCAGCGGCCCCACCTGGGTGTCGTCGCGCTACGGCCGGTGGTGGTTTGCAACGCGCAACCTTGCGTCGCAGCCGGTCGAGCTGGTTGGTGAGCCCAGCCTAGCTGAGCTGCTTGGCGCTCGATGCAGGCAGGCAGGCTAGCAGGCAGGCGGGCAGCCGGCAGGCGGGCATGAGCGGGTCGGCGGGGAAGGGGGCCGCGGTGATGCGTGTTCCAGGCCAGGCAGGCCAGGCCCAGCCGAACGCGGTCAGAAACAGCGCCAAAGCTGGCAGGCGGGCAGGGGCACGAGGCGACGGGCGGAGAGGCCGCGCCTGGCGAGATGCTGCAGGCTCCGTGCGTCGTCGGACCGCCGTGGACCCTTAGCGTAGGCTGGGCGAGTGTGGGTCAGGCCAGCTGAGGCAGGCAGGCCTGGCGAAGGCTCTCGGCCTTTCTGTCCGCGCCCCGCCGCCGTTGCGTAGCCTGCATGCATGTCTGCCATCCAGCCTGCCTGCCTTTCTCTGACGACCTGCCTGGCTGCAAGCGGCCAGCCTGACCCCGCCCCGACGTGCCGGGTCTGACCGCGTCTTGCCTCTGCTCCGCCTCGGCCCTGCCTCCTCCTCTCCTCCTCTCCCCCTCCCCTCTCCCGCTCTCGCTCGACTCGGCCCACTCTCGACTCTCGGCGCCCCGAGCCTGGCCGTCGTCGTCGCCGCCGTCCCCGTTATAAGCCAGGCTGCTCGCTCGGCCATCGTCGCCGTCGCTCGCTCCTCACCTCTCTTGCACTCCACTCGCACTCGCCTTGCCTTCCCGAGTTCGGCCAGCCTCATTGCTCTTGCACCACCAGTCTCGACACCGTCTCCTCCTTTGCCGCCGACGCCACCGCCATCGCCACCGCCCTCACCTCCATCCCTCCTCTCCACCTTCTAGTCCACCGCTAGCCCACGATGCGTTTCTCTAACACCCTCGCCCTCCTCTCGATGGGAGCCATGGCCTCGGCCTCGGCCCTCCCCAACATGCTCGGCGCGTACGACCTCGCCATGCCCATCGCAGAGCGCGACGTCCCCACCATCGAGTGCGACAACGAGCCCATGTACACTGGCAGCCTCAAGCTCGTCAGCGCAAAGGGCCGCGAGAGCAACGCCGCCTTTGAGGGCATCCGCAACGCAGACGGCCTCCAGCAGCTCGACGTCGGCAAGGCCGGCGCCGCCGCCCGCGAGGAGCGCTTCTCCTTCACCAGCTGCAGGAGCTCCTTCATGGGCTACGACACCGAGTACACAAAGGCCGCCGAGGTCTACTTTGGGTGAGTAAGCGCCATGCCGCGCTCGGTGGCCGGTCGAGGCCACCTTTGGCCACGCCCACCGCTGCCATAGCCCGCCGCACACCGTACTGACATGTTGCCCCTCTATCGCGCTCCTCCTTGCCGCCTGCGATGTCCGCCCGGTCTCTCCACCTCGCAGCCGCCTCCAGCCCGCCTCCCTTGTCGGCAAGCGCTGCGTCTCGGCCAGCCAGCTCGCCGTCGACAGCGCGCGCCTCGTCGCAGACAAGTGCTCGAGCTCCGACGACTCGGGCCAGATGCTCCAGTTCTGGGTCCTGACCAAGCAGCCCACGGGCAACGGCGAGGAGTTCACCTACTACCTCAGCTTCCCCGGCCAGCCCAAGGACGATGGCAGCGGCGACTTCTCGGGCAGCTACACCATCTCCAAGGTCACCCAGGACAACAACAAGCTCGTCAAGCTCGCCTACGAGGAGGAGGAGGGCGCCCCTTCGCCCTACTTCCTCAAGCTTGCCTAAGCCGGCCTACCGGGACTCGAGGCGACCGCCAGTCTTTGGCGTCCATCCCTCCTGCTAATGCAGACCACGTCGCCGCAACCATGGACCTTCCCTTGTCATTATACCAGCATCCCCCTCTTCGGCCATCGACGGACGGATGTCAGACATTCCTCTCCTCCTCCTCTTCGCCATCCGTCTCCTCCTTCAACCGCAACCGTACGGCCTACGCCAGCCGTTGCCTTCCAGCAAGCTGCGCCTCTCCGTCCGCGCCGCGGCGCGAGGGTGCTCCGCCTTGCGAGCCCTGCTGGCCTATCCGAGGCCGCGGGGCTCTGTACATGTCTCTGTCCCATTTCAAGCGCGACAGCGGACCCGCACCGCGTCCAGCCTACGGGGCTGGACGACCGAGTCCCTCGCCTCCCTGCCTCTCTCAGACGCTCTCATCACTCTCACTCGCATTGATCCATGCTTCCGCCAGCAATCCCAACTTGATACCTCGTCTTGGTCCTGGACGGGCCAGCCCGGCCAACGCCGTTTGGATCTGGGTGTCTCGTCTGCGGTTGCCCGGTGGATGCGTGATGCACTTGCTCGCGAGAGTGAGGCACGAGGAGGACCTCGCCTTCCCTCTTGGCTCTGGCCGACCCACCCCTCTGTCTCCCTTCTCTGTCTCTCACAAGTCCTCACTCTCCCTCTCTCTTTCCCGCCGTCTATTGACCACACTCCGACCGACTACTCCTACTGTATTTCTTGCTCCGGTCTCGTCGACGTCTTCGTCCACTCTCCCTGTGCCTCGTCTCGCCGCTTTTGGCTCTCCATCGCTGTATCCCCCCTCTGCCCTCGTCTTGGTCGCGTAGACTGCCTTGCCACTGCGTGGCTGCAGGCGTGCAAAGAAAGCCGTCCCCCTCTATCCTCTTCTTGCTTGTATCGTGGTTCCTTGATGGCGATCGTGCGACGGATGGTGTTGTACCGGGTGCTGCTACGACGACGAGGAGGTGGCAAGAGATGACGATGGTCTTGGCTGACGCCACCTGGCCCTGGCTGGCTGGCCTGGCCTGGGTCTGAGGTGATCGAACGCGCTTGGCGCTGGCGTGGCGCGACGCAGGCGGGCCTGGCTATGCGGCGGCGGCTCTCAACCTCTGCTCCACTTGGGAAGCTTTTTTGAGAGCTGGGCTCGAGCCCAGGCTGGGCTGGGCTGGGCTGGCCAGGCCTGTCTCTGTTGGCTGATGGGCGGCGAGCTGGGCCACGACTAACTACTGCGCCAGGCAGGGCTAGGCCGGCCAGACAGCCGCTGGGCCGTGTGTCTCTCTGTGCCCGCTGCGCCCGCGGCAGGCCGGGTGCGCGTCCCCCCCCTTTTCGCCCGTCGTTCTGGATTGCCACTTTCCGACGAAAACCATCTTCACCACTTTCCACCACCACCACCACCACCACTACCATCACCACCGCTGTAGCCACCGCCGCCGCAACCACTGCAGCCGGCCCGCTTCAGACTCTCCCCTCTTGCATTCCTTCGTTCTGCATATACGAACTGGCGACCTCGCACCGCCTCTCACGAACCCATCCCCAACAGCCCCACCTCTTTTGCCGCACCGTCTTCCTCGCGCCAGAGGGAAAAGAAGAGCAGCCAAGATGAAGATCATGATCAAGTCGCTCGCCGGTGGCAACTTCCACCTCGAGGCCGAACCCACCGACACCGTGAGCGCCCCTTCGCTGCCTCTGCTGCTGCTTGCGTGCAGCAATGCACCGCCGTCCATCCGTCTGCCGTCCTCCTTGGCTGACCATATCCTCGCCCCGCCTCCACCGCCCCGCTCTTCGCCGCCACAGATTGCCACCATCAAGAACAAGATCAAGGATGCCCAGGGACACGCTCCCGAGCAGCAGAAGATCATCTTCTCGGGCAAGATCCTCACCGACGACAAGACCGTCCAGGACTGCAACATCAAGGAAAAGGACTTCCTCGTCGTCATGGTCTCCAAGGTGAGTGGCCGCACTCACGAGCGCCGCATGCATGGCGCCGTTGCGCCGAGCCCGTGGCCGTGGCTCAGGATGACTGACGCTTCGCTCCTCCTCCCATCTCCACGGCAATGCCCCGCTCGTCCCCCTTAGCCCAAGGCCCCCAAGCCTGCTGCTGCTGCCGCCGCTTCCACCTCGGCTGCGCCCGCCAAGGAGGAGGCTGCTCCGGCCAAGGAGACCTCTGCTCCGACCCCGATGGCGGAGGACAAGCCCGCTACTGCCGCCGCCGCCTCTGAAACGTCCGCTCCCGCTTCGACGGAAGCCTCCTCGACCGCTGCCCCGGCTGCTGCTGCCGCTCCGGCTCAGGAGCCTGGCGCACCCGGCTCGTCGAGCTCCTTCATCTCCGGATCGCAGCTCGAATCGGCGATGCAGAACATGGTCGAGATGGGCTTCGAGCGTGACCAGGTGCAGAAGGCGATGCGCGCTGCCTTCAACAACCCCGACCGCGCCGTCGAGTACCTCATGACTGGCATCCCCGCCAGCGCCGAGCCCCAGCAGCCGCCGGCGGCGGCGCCACAGCAGC
>NW_006920877.1:614132-631081 GCF_000417875.1 Pseudozyma flocculosa PF-1
AGGACGCCGTCCAACCCGCGTGCCGGCAACCTCTTTGAGGCGGCCGCTGCTCAGGCGCAGGGCGGCGGGCGAGGTGGCGCCGGCGCTGGTGCTGGAGCCGGTGCACTGGGTGACCTGCCGGGCGAGGACAACGGAAACGGCGAGCAGGTCATTGACCTCGGCAACCCGGCAATGCTCGCCCAGCTGCAGCAGCTCGTCCAGCAGAACCCGGCGGCGCTGCAGCCGCTGGTGCAGGCCATTGCCCAGAGCAACCCGCAGCTGGCTGAGGCCCTCAACCAGGACCCGCAGGGCGTGCTGAGCCTCCTGGCCGGCGGCGCCGGCGGCGGTGAGGAGATGGACCTCCCGACAATGGCCGAGCTTAGCGAAGAGGACCGAACGGCTGTCCAGCAGGTGAGTGCGCGCGCGCGCTTTGCCAGCACACTAGCGACTACGGCGAGGTGAAGTTGCTCGCTGACCCGGCATTACCACTGCCTACCTACCCGCCGCCACGCACAGATTGTTCAGATGGGCATCCCGGAAAGCAAGGCGATCGAGAGCTACTTCATGTGCGGCAAGAACGTCGAGATGGCGGTCCAATATTACTTTGAGGTGAGTTGCGGCGGGAGGCGAGTTCAGGCTGTGCTGCCTTTGCCCGTTCGTTTTGCGACCTGGTGTAACCGAGTCGCTGACCAGCTTCGCCCGGCCGCGCCCGTCTCCTGCAGAACCCGCAAGACTTTGACGACTGAAAAGCTCGGCCGAGCCAGCACGGCACGGCATGTCGAATCCTGTATTCGAGAAGGAGCGAGCGAGAGGGAGGCCGCCGTGTCGGTAGCGACCGAGGCAGAAACGATTCTATTCCTCCACCGCCGCCATCCGCCGCTGCGCCCCAGCCTGATGCGATTCAAGTTCTTGGTCGAACCTTGGCACGACGTTACGATGAACAGCTTTGACGACGGGCCCGCTTCTCGGTCCAGGTATTGACTCGACACAGTGAGGGCGTCTGATTGAAAAGAGAGGCGCGTTAGAGGGCCAGAGGAGCGAGGAGAGGTGGCGACGAGGGATGAGTGGTCCGAGACGAGGGGGATGGGCGAGATGCCCGCGGCGCTTTATGCACGGCACTACTGCGTCGGCACGCCGCTTCGTCGCCGTGCCAACAACGTAGTAGATACGACGGCGACGGGCGCTGCAGCCCGCGTCAGCCCGGTGGGACCATGGTGGCGCGGCAAGATGGCCCAAGATCTGATATGATTCTGCGATGGTTGGGCGGTCGTCGTTGGACGGCTCACGCTCGGTGCCTGTCTCGCACTCGGTCCTCTGTCGGTGGGCTCGGTGGGCTCGGTGGGCGAGCCGTCGGGGGAGGGGGCCTTCGCGCAGCGGATACCGCCCTCTTCTCTTGTCTTCTCTCGTACCTGATTCCCGCGGCGCTCAACCGGGCGAGTCGGGAGAAGATGAGATGGAGACGGAGTATAGATGCGCCGGACCGAGGCGAGTGCGATGTACGACGGCCCAATCCCAGAGACGACATGTACAAGGATGCGAGGCCCCAATCGCCTGCTGGCCGTAGGTTGTGTGCAAATGAGCAAGAGCGACTTGCAATCCTTCGACGGCAGATGCCCCTCTTCGCAAGACGAGGCGCTGCGCGCGCGTCCCGGCCGTCGATTGCCTGCCATGAATGATCTTTCGCGAGCGAGGAGGGCGTGCAAGACAGGGCAAAGGAGGGATAGGAGGGGGGATCCGAGCGGCACGCCGCCATGTTACACCAGGAGCGGGAGGAATAGGAGGTGCGCAGAGGTACGGCATATGGCCTGTCGTGACACTTGGAGAAAGAGGGATGCCGAAGCCTCGGAAGGGATATAGCGAAAGCTTCGAGCAGATTGCATAGATGGTCACGTCGCCCGGGCGCGCCCTGCTGCAAACGGGCCTTTGACCAGCCGACGTACGGCCGGTTTGCTTTCAAGCTGCTCGTCATGGAACCGCCGCCGCCGTGTGCGAGGCTAAACGGGCCAACACCGAGCGTTGCGATGGGCGTCTTGCCCCGCAGCGAGGTGAGCCGCTGTTACGGACGCGGTCCGGCTCGTCGCTACGAGCAGTAGACATCAAAGCTCGAGCCGTCAAGGTGGCAGTTTGACGACTCAGAAATCATGATGTGAGGAGTGTGCTCGGTGATGTAGTGGAGGCCGTTGTCGACCATGTAGAAGCAATCGAAGCTGAGCGTCACGAGCGCGTGAGAGAGAGGGAGCGTGAGCCCGGAAGCGAAGGCGGAAATGCCAGGAGATCAAGGTCATGGGCGTGCCAGGTAAGCTCAGCTGCGGATCTGTCATGGAGAACGATCCCTTTGCTGCTCACTCCATGCTGACGGTCTTGTCATGCTTGCCACTGTGGTACCTGACGTTGAAGAACGTGTACTTGCGGGCGTGCTTCCAGGACGTGTCCTTGTCCTTGTCACTGTCCGTGTAGAAGTACGAGTCGCCATGGCTGCACACGGCTACGCCTTCGTGAGCACGCTTTGGATCGGGATTCTTGGGACGCTTGAGGCTGAGCCACATATCGTTGAGCAAAAATGTCCACACATTGTAGATAGCCTGTGCATGGAGGCCCGGATCGAGCTCAGTGTCAGCGAAGGTCGGCATGCACGGAGCCGGACGCCCCACGGAGGCTTGCAAGTCATTCAGGAGGGGCACACTCACCGTCCACAGATCGTCGACAGCGTCGAGATTGCCGAAGTTGTTGACCCCGGTGAGGGCGCCGACGGCGAGGTCCCAGACGTCGGCGTCGGCGCCGCGGTCGCTGGAATCGTCAAGGGACCAGCCGGAAGCGCTGCCCGTGACAGCCGGCATCCCCTTCAAGCCGCTCGAGGTCCGCTTGACAACCTCCAGTCGGCCCGTATCGACGGATGCGGCGCCGGCGAAGGATGCGGCCATGGCCAGCAAGGCGAGGGCAGAGCGAGGGGAAGAGATCAGGGAAAACTTCATGTTGATGTTGGACGGAGGGCGGGGTCGGTAAAGACTCGAGAAAAGGGAGTACCGGGGGGGGGGGGGGGGGGGGGTGGGGAAGGTGGTGGGTGGGTGGAGGGAAACGGTCGTGGTCGAGACAGGAGGGGTCGGGCGGGTCTGTTATGTACAGTCTCCGTCTGGTTCCACGGGGAGCGTGGCCGAGGGAAGCACCCCATGTAGGCAGCCGTGGGTGCGATGAATGTCGACCGAGCAGCTCTGTCCAGGGAGGACCGGTGCGAGGAGGCCCACATTGGCTTTCATGACCGCTAAAATCTTGATCAAAGACGACTGGGCGTCGTCGCGCTCGAAGCTGCGTCCAGCCCGGGCGTTGCACGGCGTGAATGTGAAGGCGAATGTGGGCACTGCCGAGCTGATGGTGCACGTTTTGTCACGAGGGGACACACGCCACCCACTACCGGCGGCTGTTGTTGGTGTGCTGAGGGTGGGGCGGACCCACGCGGCTTTGCAGGAATGCTTTGCTCTGTCATCGTCGCCAGTCCATGTCCCCGCGGCGGGGCCGACGACGGTGAAGCTGCGTGCTACCGTGTTTGGAATGAGGTGGGCTGAGCGGGGGTTGAGCGATATGGCCGACTGGTGCGGACGGAGAGGGTGGGTGGGGCGAGATGGTGACTCGAGATGGGCGCTGCAGCGGGCGTGGAACAAGACGAGACGGAGCGACGACGAGCTGCGTCCGTCTACGACTATGGTAGTCTGGGCTCAGGTGTATCTGCGAAAGAGGGGACGTGAGGGCGGGGGGACGAAGAGGCGAGGCGTGGCGACGACTGACGACGCTGGCTTTGCCTTGGTGGCGCGGCAGGCCAGCGTGCCGAGCCGCGAGCCAGCGAGCCAAAAGAGAAGTGTGAGAGAGCGAGAGAGGCGTGCTTGCAAGCCTGAGTTGGCCTACTGAGGCTGTAGCCTGGCGCTGCATTCCCTGCCTCCACCCAATCTGGCCTTTTTCGAGGGCCTTGAAGACGAGGGCGGGGGCACCACGTCATGTCAAGATGCAGTCCAAGTCTGGCTTGGAATTGCATGCATGCATCCGAGGGCCGGCCATCCGGGCCTCGATCCATCTCGTCCTGCCTCACTCTGGGATCCTCGGCTGCCTTCTTGCACCCGCACCACCACCACCACCACCCACGTTGCCTTCGTTCCCAGCTTCGCCCGACATGGCCCCGCCCACATCCGCCCCATCCTCGCGCCTCGGCGCACCCCAACACGCCTGGATCGCCCCCGCATCCCTCTACTCGTCGACGACATCGTCGCGCCACGCCGCCTCGCCATACCACCCGTCGCTTGCTTCCCTCACCCCGCTGCGTCTCTTTGGCACCACCGCACGCCGATTCGACCACACCCCGGTATCCACCCTACCTCCCACCTCATCCGTCAAGGGCGCGACGGCAGCAGCAGCAGCACGAGGGGCCTCGGCAGCAGCGACGACGACGACGGCAAACCTGCGCGGCTGGTCGGCCGTAAAGGCGCGCCCCCTCGTCCACGCGTCCACCTTCCTCGCCCTGCACGTCACCGTCGCCTGGGCCCTCGTCCCGCCCATCTACGCCTTTTTCCGCTCCACAAACACCGCAAACGCCCTCCTCGCCGGTCCCTCGGTATCCTACATCCTCGCAAAGCCCATCCCCACCTGGCTGCCCGCATCCCTGCGCGGACAGTCGCCGTCCTCTTCCTCCTCCTCGGCCAGCGACGCGCCGGATCCGACGAACAACCAGGTCCAGACGGTCGAGGACCTCCTCGAGCTCCAGGTGCGCCAGTTTGTCAAGCTGCTCTGGAAGGGCGGCGTCGGCGTCTACTCCACCGTCAACCGCTTCAAGGCAAAGGACCAGCACGAGGGTGGCGAAGGCGACGTGACAAAGGGACTCGCCAGGTCCGCCATCGCCTTTCTCCGCGGCAAGGCCAAGGGTACCGACAGCGACGCGGACACGACGCTGCAGCAGTACGACGAGCAGCACGAGCAGAGCCGCAGACCGGGCTGGGCAAAGGGCTACTTTGGCGAACAGGCCAGGAAAAACGCCGGAGACATCAAGCTCGGCCAGATCCGCGACGCCGTCGCCGCCTACGTTGTCGTTAAGGTGCGTTCGGTGCCCGTCGTGCCGCGCTGCATTGGCAGGCTTGCTGGCAGCACCGACCGATCGCTGGCTGACCGACCGACTGACTGACCATCCCCTTGCCCCTCCCTTGCCCGCGCCGCTGCGACTCTCTGCTCCACGTCCGGGCCACCGCCACGCCGCCCTGCAGACGCTTCTCCCGCTCCGCGTGCCCCTCTCGCTCTTCCTCACGCCAAAAGTGGTGCGCCTCTTCGGACGCGCCTTCCGTCGCGCCTAAGGAGCGCGGTCTCCGTCTGCCCCCCCTTTCCCCGTTTCGCTCGAGCTTGCTTCTGCTAATCCGTGTTCATCGTTCGAGCCGGCAAATACCATACAGCTTCTGTAGGACCCTCGCTACGATGCCATGCTATCCCACATGCTCCGCACCTTGACCCTCTCCCACCACGGCACCGCGGGCGGTGGCCGCTGCGACGACGACGAAGGTGAGGAGCGGGAGGCCATTTGGAAGCGCAGCCTCCTCGTCTCTCCAGGACGCATCCAGAAGCCAATACTCGGCACCTCCTGCGTCGCGCCGGCGAGGATCTCGGCAAAGTAGCCCACGACGTCGTCGGGATGCTCGACGGATACCCACGCCGCTACGCCCGGTCCGGCGCAGTGGACGTCGAACCGCCATCCATCGTCGGGCGGGGCGGGCGGGATGGGCGTGATGCCCAGACCGGGATCGCGCAACGGCGCATGGCGTAGCGAGGCGGGCGAGAGAAAGTGCTCGTTTGCCCGTCGATGTCGATGTCGTCGTGGTCGTTGGTCGTCGTCCCCCGGCGGCGGCGGCGGCGGGATGCCGTCGAGATCGAAAGCGACGACGACGTGGAGGTATCCCCCTCTCGTCGCGGCGTCGAAGTGCGCATCCGAGGGCCGCGTCGAGACGTCGTAGACCAACCTGGCATCCAACCCGGACATCGTTACGACCTCGTGGCGCGGCGACGAGAGGGCGTGCCCGTCAAAGTCGTACCACGTCCAACCGACGTCGACCCCGATCCGTCCCCCGCCGGCGACGTCGGTGAAGTCGGACTGGTGGCAGGCGAGGAAAGCGGTGCGACGGGTCAGGATGGTGCTGCCGCGTCGCGTTCGCATCCGTATCGTCCAACGAGATGGGACGACGTACGAGGATGTAGACTTGCAGCCTCTCCGTGTCCGAATCGTAGAGCGGCGCTGCGACGATGCGATCTTGGGTACGTGCAGAGGCGTAATGCATCATCTGCTTCCCTCGCCCCCATACCCAACGTCGCCGCAAAGGAGGAAGAAACATGCACGAGAGAGCGAGAGGGGGGATAGGGGAAAGGGAGGAGATGGCAAGTCAGTCGACCATGTTCTTCGAGCAAGGACACGACGCGGGCTGGGCCGGGCCGGGGCGAGCCGGACTCACCTTCCACCTTCCTCCATATTCGATGCTCGACCAGCTCGATCCCTCCCACACATCATTGAGCTGCCAAACGACGAGGCCGCGATTCCGCTCCGCCCTCGTCGCACCGAGACGGTAGTAGAGTATCTGGGCACCGACGTAGAGAGCCTGGAAGCACTGGGTCGTGTACGACCACTGCGCCAGCAGCTCCCTCTTCGCACCCACCTCATCTTCATGCGCGTCCATCTCCGCCCCGTTACGACGACGACGACGACGAGGGAGAGGGACGGGGAAGTTGGTCTGGACGCCCCACGTCATCTCACCCTGTCCCTCTGTCGCGTTCCAGGGGTACTCGAGGCTCCCGGCAGGCATGTGCTTGTTATGGTTCTGCACCTGCGTACCGTTGAACTCGTACCTCTCCCCCCTGTCCCCCCGACCATCCCCGTCGCCTTCGTGGAGATCAACCAGCACCCGATCCCAGGTGTAGATCGACGGCATCGACATCATGCCAAACTCGACGACGAACCGGCTGCGCGGGTAGGTCGAGACGTTGAAGCTCTGCCGCATGTCGTAGTTGTAGTTCTCGCCCGTGCCGTACAGCTCACCCCCGACGCCGCGCGTGTATCGCGGCACGTAGTCCGGGTACAGGGCCAGGTAGCCCGTCGTCGTCGAGCACGGGATGTAGGAGAGCGACCGGCTGCGCGACAGCACGGCATCGCGCACCACGACGTTGAACAGCCGGTCGTACTCGACCTGCAGCGCCGCGTCGTCATCGCGGTGGCCGTAGCCGCCGAGAAAGTAGAGCTCGCCCTCGTTGTTGCCCACGAGCGCGACGACACAAGGGTGCGAAGATAGGAGCGGCACCGCTTCGGCCACCTCGGCCTCGACGTCGGCGAGGAACGTAGCGTCGGCCGGGTAGAGGGAGGCGGCGAACATGGCATCGGTCCAGACGAGCAAACCGAGCTCGTCGCACAGCGAGAGGAGCTCCGCGCTCGAGTAGCTCCCGCCGCCCCAGATCCGGATCAGGTTCTGGTGCGCGGCCAGCACGCTCTCGAGCAGCCAGCGCACGTAGCGCGGCGAGGTGCGCGGACCCAGCGTGTCAAAGGGGACCACGTTGGTCCCCTGCACGTAGATGGCGACGCCGTTGATCTCGACCTGGAAGCGCGAGCCTGGCTGCGCGCCGTCGCGCACCTCCTGAGCAGTCACCGCCGCCTGGCTGAGGACGGCGGTGCGAAAGCCGACGCGAGTGCTCAGCTCGATTCCCAGCTCGTCGGAGCGGATCAGCGCGTCGTACAGCTTGGCCTCGCCGTGCCCAACGGGCCACCAGAGCGCCGGGGCGTAGTGACCCGACGAAGGCAGCTCGAACGTTGCGTGGAGCCCCTCGTTGAGTCCGGGCCGCACGGGCGAGGAGAGGAGCACGTCAAACGTGTACAGGTCCAGCTCCGGGATGGCCAGGCGGATCTTGGGCACGTCGGCGTGCCAGCTCGAGAGGATGCTGAGCGTGACATTGACGATCCAGTTGGCGTCCTGATCCGGCGCCAGGTTGTTGCGCTGGCCCTTGCGGTAGATGTCGAACGAGTGGCGCTGGACGAAAAAGTCGTCGGAGGCGTGTCGTTTGGCAACCGGCAACGCAGCTGGCTGCGCTCCATGGACCTCTGCTCGTCGGCCGAGGCCGATCAGGTAGGCCGGCTGGTGCGGGCCACAAGGCACGAGCGCGGGCCCCCAGTCCCAGCCAAAGTCGCTCTGCTGCTTGCGGATGAACATGCGGTTGGGGTACTGGTAGCGCGACGATCTCGACGTCGTGGGCGCCTCGCGCTGGTCTGAATAGTGACGGCCTGCTCGCGCCTTGCCCGCTGCATAGGCGTTGGGGTTGGAGAAGCGGATGGTGAGGTTGCGGTGCGGGGAGGTGATGTGGTCGGAGAGAGCGTGCACACACTCTGTGACGTCAAAGACGTGGGAGCGGTGCTGGTTGTGCGTCGAGCCGACATGCTGATCGCCTAGGTAGACGTCGGCGACGGTGTCGAGGCCCTGAAAGTAGAGGTGGAAGTGGTCGTAGTGGTGAGCGTGGCGAGCGACGAGCGACGAGAGGTCTGCCGTGTAGGTCCATGCGGGCTCGTCGATTATCCAGCGATAGATGCCCTCGTTGAGGCCGACGCTGGGCTGCTGGATGATGCCGGCCCGAATGAGGTCGAGGTGGACGAGGCTGGGAAAAAAGGCGGGTACGGTGATGGAGCCGTTATGGTTTTTTAGGGTCCAAGAGATTTGGACGGCATCGTCGGAAGTAGCTTTTCCATCGGACTGCTGGTAGTTTTGGTCGTAAATGTGGTCGTCATTGCTTCCGCCGACGTGAGAGGCTGGGGTGAGCGGGAAAGGTTGCTGGTGAGTGCGCGCAGTGGCGAGAGGCCATACGTTGTGTCGTGCGGAGTGAGCTGCAGAGGCGGCTAGTGGGATGGGAGGGGGAGCAGCGGAGCCAGGCGAGACGAATGGCCGCTGAGATGAACCGGCGGCCTGCGCACTGTCGAGACTGGCGATGGACCAGATGACGAGGGCGAGCAGAGAGAGAGCCAGGGTGGTGGCCCCTTGAGCGGCGGTCGAGGGCGGCGATGCTGCCATGGCGGAGCGTAGGCCGCGACAAGTAGCGGTGTCAAGCTGTCCGCATTGCGGAGGAACGTGATGCTGCTGCTTACGAGTGCCAGTCCAAGCGGCGGTAGTGGGTGGTGGCGGTGGCGGCGGTGATGAGGAGGAGGCAAGAGTAGTGGGGTGGGCCTCGAGGCCAAAAGACGGTGGCCAGGGTGGCCCATGCGTCGATGCTGCATCACAGCCTCTGCGCTTCGCTGCGCTGGGCTGCACTGTGCTGCACTGTGCTGCACTGCCCTGCATGCCTGCCAGTCGAGGTGGCTTCCCCGCACAAACCAAGGCGCGCCCCGTTCTTCTCGTTCCGTTCCGACTTTTTCGTCTGTGCGACAGAGTAGTGGCAACACCTCGTCTTTGCCTCTCGCCTCTCTCTGTCGCCTCTGTCGCCTCTCTCGCCTCTCTCGCCTCCCTCGCCTCTCTCGCCTCTCTCTCTCTCTCCTCTCTCTCTCTCTCCCCGGCCGCTCCCCGCCCGCACACGTCGCTCATTGCCTTCGGGGCTGACCTACAGCTGCTCTCGTAATTCCCATCAGCTCCGTCTCTCGACGACCACCTTCGCACGCCCCACCCGCACTCGCCCTCGCGGCGCACCTGGTCCCCATAGAACTACATATTCCCTCAGGCTCCCTCCGGAACCCCGACTCTGCCCTTTCCCTTCCAACCACATCCTCACTCGCCCGCTCTGCCTCTATTGCTCAGATCTAAGAACCCCGCTCACGCTCGACCAAGTCGCACCTCGATCCCTTCACCCGCCATCAGCTGCACCCTCGCCCTCCCTTCGCTCGCCATGGCAGCAGCCAAAAAGGACTTCCACGTCTCCGTCGTCGGCGGCGGCATCGGCGGCCTCTGCACCGCCATCGGTCTCCACCGCGCAGGCGTGCCCGTCCATCTCTTCGAGTCGGCCCACCAGTTCGCAGAGATCGGCGCCGGCATCTCCATCGGCCCCAACTCGCAGAACGCCCTCATCCGCCTCGGCCTCTACGACGAGTTCGCAAAGCACGCCTTTATTCCCTCGCGCAACCTCTACTTCCAGTGGCGCATCGGCGAGGGAGACGACCAGCGCTTCCTCGCAGAGACCCTCTGCAAGGAGCACGGCGCCGCCTCGATCCACCGCGCAGAGCTCCTCGACACCCTCGTCCGCCGCCTCCCCAAAGAGCTCGTCTCGTTTGGCAAGAGGCTCGAACGCATCGAGCAGCCCACCGACGCCAGCGACAGGCAGGGCAAGAAGGTCACCCTCCACTTCAAGGACGGATCGACGCACCAGACCGACATCGTCATCGGCTGCGACGGCATCCACTCGCACGTCCGCGGCGCCCTCGACCCGGCAAAGTCCGGCCCCTCGGCCGTCGCAGGATCCGACAAGCTCAAGTGGAGCGGCACCTGGGCCTACCGCGGCTGCATCCCGCGACAGCGCTTCGAGGACGCCGTCGGCGGAGAGATGGGCAAGTTCTACGCCAGGGAGTCGCAGATGTTCCTCGGAAAGGACCGGGTACGTGGCATGGCCGGTCCAGTGCGCATCGCGGGGGACGGTATCGCTGACCCGCCCTGACCCGCCCTGACCGCCCTGCCCTGCTCCCTCCCCGCTCGCTCGCCATACTGCCCGCTCCCGCAGCACGTCCTCATCTTTCCCATCCAAGGCGGTGACGTGGTCAACATTGTCGCCTTCCGCACCGACCGCAGCCAGTGGCCCAAGCGACCCAGTGAGCATCAGAGCAGAGGGCCGACGGCGGGGGAGCAGCGATGACGAGCCCGTGTGACCGACTGATTGACCGAACGACCTCGCCGGACCTCGCCGGACCTTGACTTGATCTATCACCACGCGCAGGCTTGGCACCGGGCGAGGCTTGGACCCAAGAGACGACGCCCGAGGCGATGCTGGCCGACTTCGAAGGCTGGGGCAAAGACATCCTCAACATGCTCAAGGTGCGTCCCCTCAGCCAGCCCGCTGCGCTCCTGACCGTCTCGCTGACCGTGCCGATCCGTCTGCCCACTCGCTCTGCCGCAGTGCGTCGACAAGCCGAGCAAGTGGGCGCTCCACCAGATCGACCCGCCGCTCGAATCCTACGTCAACGGCCGCGTGATTGTGTCTGGCGACGCAGCGTGAGTTTCGTGCCGTGTGCCGCCGTTCTCGTCTTTCAAGCAGCCAGGCTGACCTGGTCGTCGTTGCCCCCCCCGCTATCCAACATCTCCTGTCCTCGCAGCCACGGAGGAACGCCTCACCGTGAGTCGCGCCCGTTTCACCCGGAGAATCGACTCTGTGATGCTGACCGCGCCACCCTCCGCGCCCCTTGCCATCTATGCTGCCTGCAGAGGGAGCCATGGCAGGCCAGGCCATCGAAGACGCGCTCTTCTTCCACCACCTCTTTGGCCACCCGAGCGTCAACGCATCCAACGTGCAGGTACGTCCATCACGCGGCTTAACCCCTTTCGCCTTTCGCCTTTCGCCTCACCTCTCTTTACGACGCTGACCGCTCCCTTTTCCCCGGGGCACCGCGAGATAGGCCGCGTTGGGGAGCATCGATGCGATCCGAGTACCGCGCGGCAACGAAGTCATGGTCAAGAGCCTCGAGGTGGGAGACGTCTACGAGTTTGCCGGTCCGCTCGGCGACGACCTCGAGCGTCTGTCCAAGGATCTCGTCGAGCGGTGGACCTACCTGTGGGAGTATGACTTTGACGCCGAGCGCGCAAAGCTCGACGACTGGCTCGCACAACACGGTATCGCCTAGAGCCCTTAGATTGCAATGAGTTCCGGAGCTGCTTCATCCATCCATCCAGGCTTACGAGCGACTACGCGCGTTACTCCTGTCGCTCCGATCCGCTGCGGGGTGGGTGGTACGCGCGAAGCAGCCTCGTTGGCCTCGCCACATCTTTGAACACTGTACGAGCCTGTCGCCGTTCCCGGCTGCGCTCGAGCCAGTCTCGCGGTCCAAAGCATCGAGAACAAGTCTGAATCGACGTCGCTGTCGAGGCCTCTCCGACCAACCTTGCTCTTCAAACGAGCGGAGGAGTGCCAGGGTCGGGGATAGGGGAGTCCTTTCGCGACCTTTCCCCATCTCGCGGTGGGCCCGGGGCCGGGCTGACCTGGGGTGCAGGAATATTATATGATATATAGAAAATTTAGGGTCCATGACATCAACCGGCTCTTTGGCACAGTGGTAGCGCGGCAGACTTCGGTCTCCGAAGGATAACCCACTGAATGTGGTTGCATTCTGCAGGTCGCGGGTTCGATCCCCGTAGGAGTCTCTTTTTGCTTGCTTCAATTTCCTTGCCCATCTTTTGACGGGGTGACTTGAAGGGCGATGGTGATGCCGTGTTTCAGGCCAGGTCTGGGCCCGACCGCGGACGCATACCTGACCCTGTTGTGTGGGATCCCGTCCAGTCATGCCGCTGGCAGGGGAGGGTCTGAGCATGATGGGAATTGACCGATGGGAGGCGGGCGGCTGGGCAGGGGGCCAGGCGGGGCAGGCAAGGCTACAGAAGGCGATCTGCAACGCCCATCGAATCCGGCCTGACAGGCAGTGTTGCACGAGGGCCTGGCCAGACGAGCCAAGGTCGCTTCCAGAACGGCACGACGGGCCCCATCGTACCTAGACGAGATTTGAGGACCAAGGTCTCGACCCCGCTCGCTGGTTGGCTCGTCGTCATTCGACGATGGATGAAGCAATGCCAGCCTTCGGACAGACCAAGACTACTACTGACACGACACACGTTCTCGACGAAGTCGCTCACTCTCTCTGTGCTTCACTCTCCGTTTGGCCGGTCGGAAAAACCTCGTCGAGGTAGGGAAAGCGGGCAGCGAGCAGGCCGGTAGGGTCCCGCACCCTGACGAGGGGCCCTGGGGTCCTACCTCCGCCTCCGCTGCTTGGCTTGCTTGCTTGGTCGTCGACCGTTGCTTGCTTGGTCGTCGACCGACGGGCCCATCCATCCATGCCCTCGATCCGCAGGTCGACATTTCCCGACTTTCAACGCCCGCCCCGATTGGACCTCCGACCACTGTCCTTCTCCGTCCCAACCAGCAGCAGCCCCTCTTGCCCGCTCGCTCGCTCCTGACGGTGTGAGATGGCATCGAGGCGCTGCGAGTCCGACGGATCACCGTTGTCGTCGTCATACAACACCACGCCACCGCACCTGCGCTCTCTATCGATGGCCGCCATTGTACGACGGCGCGTCTCGAATCGGAGACAGCGCACATCGTACGGGCGTACCGCTCGAAAAGGCGTCCGACTCGGCCTGCCCGGCGAGCACTACTCTGGTTGGCAGCATTCCGGTGTCCTTCTGCCTTGTCTCCAGCCTCGACGATCGTCAAGGGCCGGCGACGACGATGGCGGCGTTTCGGCCAGACCG
Source organism: Pseudozyma flocculosa PF-1 (assembly GCF_000417875.1). Lineage (NCBI taxonomy): Eukaryota > Fungi > Basidiomycota > Ustilaginomycetes > Ustilaginales > Ustilaginaceae > Pseudozyma > Pseudozyma flocculosa. The sequence continues at coordinate 627,533 of NW_006920877.1, forward strand.
GGAGGAGGCCGGCGTGACGTCTCTTGCTTCAAACAAACGACGGAACGGAGACCGACCGACCGAGCCTGGCCCGCCCGTGCACCTTCTTGTCTGCAGCAAGCCCCCCTCGTTCGATCTGCTACGGATCGGAACCAAAGGCGGGCAGGCACCGCCAAGCAGCCTGGTCGGCGTCTCGTGCTGCGATACATCTGGACCCCCTGTCTGATCCCCTTTTGTTCTCGCCGTCGCCGTCCGCCCTCACTCCGTTGCTTGTCCTTGACGCCCTTTCTCCCGCCAATATTGCCGCCATCGAAGCCGGTCGACATTGCTGCAGTCGCGCCTGCAAGTGCGCCGGGAGCGGGGTGCTGGGCGCCGATGGTCGGCGGCTTTAAGCAGGTGCGAACAAAGACTATGGCGGTGCAGTGGCGGCAGAAGTGGACCGAGAGCCAAAGCCGTCTCCATCGCCGGACCACCTCGGCCGCTTTGTTGTGCGCGAGGGTGCCTGGCGACGAGCAAGATCACCCACAAAGGATCCGATCGTCGTCGTCAATGAGCCTACCGGAGTGAAGGCGTCCGTGTCTACAAGATGAAGAGGGAGAGATGAACAATCTACGGGGAAACAGGGGGGGAGGGGGGGGGGGGGTGGACATGTACGATGGATGGCATGCCATGCCATGCCATGACAGGCCGCTGCTACTGCTGACATTTTGGGCGTGCTAGGCATCGAGGCGAGGGTGTGTGCGATGCGTGGCCCATCGAGCGTGGCACCCAGCTGATACCTGCGGGCCTACGTGCTTGCCGACAGGGAGGAGGGCGTGACGATGGAAGCCCCCAGAGTCAATTGTCGAGCTTCTTGGCCGGGCTTCCACAGGGCCCTAGGCCAGGGCCGAGCAGGGCGGGCGGCCACAACACCTGGGCGAAAGCGCAGGCAGGCAAGCAGCGATGGGCTGCCCAGGCCAGAACCCTAGCCTGGCGGCATGAAGGATGGATGGCCCCAGGGAGCGAGCGCCTGGCCTCTGTCTGCTCGTCAAGTGACAGTCGATCTGGCCTCCTATCGTCGTCGTCGTCGTTGCACCTTGCAAGCAGCGAGAGAAGAGGCAGGCAGGGAAGCGGAAACGCAGATCCAGGATCAAGCGAGGCAGCCCGCGCGCCGCGCCCGCAGCCAGCCCGGCCAACGCTGACAGCTTCCCGCAGCCCAGCCTTCGAGCCTGGAGGGCCCTTGGACCCCGTCTTTTGCTCAGCCACCACCACCACCGCCGCCATCACCACCGCCATCACTACCCCACCTTCGTTGCCCTTTTCGTCCTGTTGCACCACACACACACTCGCCACATCACACGCTTCCGACCCGGCCAGACTCGTTGGCTCCCCGGCCGTTCATCAGGCGCTCCCTTCCAGGCTACACCCTGACACGGTGGGCATTCATCCCATCTTCGCGCTCTTTCACATCTCCGTCATCAGCACGCCAGCCGCGCGAACACACGGTCCAAGCCGCCTGTCCTCGCTGTCCCCATTTGCAACCGCAGCGCTAGCATTGCGAACACCTCGAGCTAGCCTGGCCCGCCCTGGTCCAGCCCGTCACCAAGCCGCGCTACGCCTCTCGAGCACGCGCTGTACTCGCAACCCCCTGCATCCTGACCACCATCATGGCGACAGCAGCAGCGCCTACCCTCTCGTCCCAAGATCCGGTGACGTTGCGCTCGCTCCCCGAGGACTCGGCCGACTCGCTGCACGTGCGCATGCAGAAGCAGCGCATCGAGGACAAGTTCAATCAGGTCCAGAAGGACAGGCGGGCCGCCCACGCCCTGCGGGTCGAGCTGGAGCAGAAGAGGAGCAACACAAAGACCGACGAGCAGATCATGCTCCTCATGCAGACTGACGAGGTGAGTGAGGCCAGAAGTGACCAGGCCGACGACGGCGCTGCCCTTCGCTCGTTGGCCATGCTGCTGAACGCCGATATCGCAACCTTCCCTGCTCGTCTTGCCCGCCCACAGCGCCTGGCGGTGCTGCTGTCCCAGGCCGCCGAGTCGATGTGCGCCCTCTTGCCTCCGGGCTCCGAGACGCTCGGCGAACCGAGCACGTCTTCGTCTGCGCTGCCCGCCCACGGCGCCAAGGCCTTCGAGATCCGCGCGCAGAACTGGTTCACCATCCTCAACGAGGTGCAGTTCACCATGCGCTCGGCGATGCGCCATCTCCGCGAAGCCCAGCTGGCTCCACTCTCGCTGCCAGTGGGGTCCGAGGCGAGGGCGACCGGTTTGGCCGGATCGGCGGGCCAGGGCCACTCGCTGTCGCTCATGGACGCCTTTGTCGACATGTCTGGCAGTGACGGCGCCACTTTCAGGCTGCCGCCCGCGCCCAGCCATGACGTGAGGCGTGCGATGCTGCCGGCGCTCGAAAAGTCGCTCAGCATCCACGCGCTGCGCGAAAAGGACCGCAACTGGAAGAACCTCTCGCAGTCGCTCGAGGAGGTCGAGAAGAGCCTGGGCAGCACCGTGTCCGAACCGACCGCCGCCCCCGCTGCCGACTCATCTCCGTCCAGGAGCGCCTCGCCGGCCAAGGCCATGTTCGACGAGCCTGCAATGGTCGAGGCGCTGCGGCGCGGTGCCAAGACCGACAAGCTGCTCCTGCAGGCGCTCCTCAACGCCAACGGCCTCACTTCCTAGCCGCGAACCCGGATGAACGCATCGCCTGGCCACCTTCTGAGGGGCATACCCTCGCCCTCCCTGTCGCCCTCGCCCTCGCACATGGTCCCCGCCATCTCTCTGCTGGGATCGAGCCAGCTATTCATCACCCCAGCAAGCTGCCTCCGGCGAGGCACCACGCAATCACAGTCATCGATCTCGAGCTACCCGCAATCCTTTCGTTCCCTGTCCCATCTGCAAGTCACGGGCGGCAATTTCGACTCGCTCCCTCCCCTCTTTACCTTTGCATTCCTGCCTCTCGTCGTCGTCGTCTTCGTCGTCGGACGAGGCACTCTCGCATACACGTCACCCTATGGATCCATCTCCCGCAACTCTCTGGCAGCCCGTCCCGTCCTCATCAACACCGTGTAAAGTCAACCCCGACTCCTTCTTTCATAATCACCTGACTCTTGTTGTACTCCATGCATCGCACCTCACCTCTGACCCCCTTCCTGTCGTTTGTCGTAGCCTTCCAGCTGCAATCGCGCCACCTTGGCTTCCCTGTCGTGTCGCCCGGCCGTGTGTTTTGCTTTCCGCAAAGAGGTCGAGAAAGGGGAGGGGGCGTGAAACAGCCAGGAGCGGGCGTTTGCCTGCCTCGTTGCTGGTGTGAAGGGGAAATCATGTTGGGAGCTCGAGGACATGGTCGAGCGAGGCAGACAGACCGGCTAGGGTCGAGCTGGTCGCGAGTCCGTGCGCCAACGGGCTAGGCTGGGCGGGGGGCGGGGCGAGCGTGGCTGATTTTGCAGGGGCCCGCCCGCCCCGTCCGCTGGTTGCCTGCGCTCTGCTTGGGCCACGCCGGCCCACCAGTCGCCGGGGGGAAGGGTACGAGGCGACGCGGCCGACGTACGTATAACTTACGTTATAATAGTATGCTATACGAAGGTTAGTA
>NW_006920877.1:631101-634691 GCF_000417875.1 Pseudozyma flocculosa PF-1
CGGGGCCCGCCCGCCCGTCCGCTGGTGCCTGCGCTCTGCTGGCCACGCCGGCCACCAGTCGCCGGGGGAAGGTCAGGCCAGCGGGCCAGGGTGAGGCCAGGCCTGGCCAGGCGGGGACCCCCGCTGGGTTCTTCGAAAGTCACACACGCACGCAGCTGGCCCCCCCTCTCCGCTCATCATCGCCACGACCACCTTCAACGCCAACACCGCCACCGCCACCGCCACCGCCACACTCCTGTTCCTCGCCACAATCTTTTGCACACCCCTACAAGCAAAAACGCCATCTGCTTGCGCAAGACAACCCCGTAGACGACCTTCCCCCCACATCGATAGAGGTATCAGCAAAGCGCAACCCGACCTCGCCTGATACACGGACCAGCAGGACCAGTCAGCCCGCACTCCAAGAGCCTCGATTTTAGCCTGGCCCCCAGTCACAACCCCCACTCGACCGGCCGCCGAAATGTCCTACGGCAGGCCCGCCCAGTCCAAGGCGCAGAACGATGCCAACGCCCGCATCCTGAGGACGCTCGTCAAGCACCCGGACAACAAGGTCTGCGCCGACTGCAAGCGCAACGACCCGCGCTGGGCCTCGTGGAACATCGGCTGCTTCCTCTGCATCCGATGCTCGGGCATCCACCGATCCATGGGCACCCACATCAGCAAAGGTACGCACCCACCCTGCCCCGCTCCCCAGGCCCGCCCGCCACAATTCCTCGGATGCGCCTCGTACTGACTGCCTCGCTCTTCCTCCCCGGCATCCTGCGATGCGGCACTGCAGTCAAGTCGATAGACCTCGACATCTGGACGCCCGAGCAGATGGACTCGATGCAAAAGTGGGGAAACAAGAGATGCAACCTCTACTGGGAGGCGCACCTCAAGAGCGGCCACGCCCCTCCGGAGCACAAGGTCGAGAGCTTTATCCGCAGCAAGGTACGTCGCTCGCGACTCTCTTGTGACCTGCTCTGGAAAATGCTTCATGCTGACACCCGATGGCTGCCCTCTCTCAATGACCACGGTCGAACAGTACGAGTCACGACGCTGGGCCAAGGACGGTCCGCCTCCCTCGGATCCTTCCACCCTAGACCCGGACTCGGCCCCCGCTGCGGCACCTCCTCCGGTGAGTTTGCAGCAAGCCTTCCGAGCTGATGCAGATCCTTCTCCGCTCGCCCCAGAGCCCTTTCGCTGACCTGGACGCTACGTCCGCTGTTGCTCTCCTGTTCTTCCGCCTGTCTACTGCGCTCAGGCCCCGGCTGCCGCCTCGAGCCGTCAGCCCGCAGCTGGGCCTGCACCGGCACGCTCCAACCCGATCGACCTGCTCTCGGAGGCGACACCAGACCCTCCGGCCGTCTCTGGTGGCAAGTCGAACCTGCTGGACGACGTTCCGAACGCCACCAGCTCTCGATCCGGAGCGCAGCCCGCCGCAAAGCAAGCTGCCCCGCCCGCAGCTGCGCCCAAAGCCTCTGGCGGCGGCGGCGGCATCTTCGACCTGGATTGGCACGAGCCTGCAGGAGCCACGTCGGCCACGAGTCCGAGCTCGCCGGGCGTCGGCGCTGGCGGTGCTCCGCGCGCCAAGAACGACATCATGAGCCTGTTCGCGGCCAAGCCCGCTGCGCCTCCTGCGATGCCCGCCAGCAACAGCGGCTCTGGTGGCTTTGGTGACTTTGGCTCGTTTGCCAGCCCGACTTCTCCGCAGGCAACGACGACGGCGGCGGCGGCAAGCAACACGGCGAGTGCGGGCTTTGGCGGGCTGAGCTCTGGCTTCGCCGGCCTGGATCTCAACTCGAACGGGGCGGCTGCCGCTGCGAGCCCCTGGGCTCAGCCGGCCCCTGCTACGACGTCGAGCTCGTCTGCAGGCGGGGGCAACGGCCTGTTCGACACGCAGGACGTCTGGGGGTCGAGCGGCAACGGCACGTCGACGCAGCAGAGCAAGCCTGCGCCGCCAAAGAACGACGCGTTCGCCGATATCTGGGGCGACTTCAAGTGATGTTCTCTGAGCCTCGTGAGAGGCGCCTCCGCCAGAGAGAGAGAGAGAGAGAGGGACAGGGAGCGAGCCTGAAAGGGAGTCGTACGACCAGCCGACGCGGCCATGTAGATCTTGCCTTCGGATTCGAGTCTGATCGGTTCTGATGCATTGGAGAGAATCAAAGCCTGAGCCCAGATTGAGCTCGGCGAGGTGCCGCGAGGGCTGTCCGCAGGGCTGCTGCCATCGAGGGCAACGACGTTTGTGGGCCGCGAGGAGGATGCCAGCATGCTGACCTCGACCTCGGCTCCGAGTTCGTCGGCGCCAGGCTGCGCGTGCCTGGCCTGGCCTGCCTCCTGGCCTGCCTGCCTGGCCCGCCCGCTGTGCCGCGAATAATCTCCACAAGCCCACGCCTCGCGCTCGGCTGGCTGACCGGCCGACCTTCGCAGCTCAACCTGGCATCCTTCTTCCTCTTCCCTCTTCGCCTCTTCATCCTCAACCACCACGCGCCAGCCTTGCTTTCTAGGCTATCCCTCCTCCTCTTGCTGCTATCACCTACGCCTCGTCTCCATCAGCCCTATCGATCGCATCTAACGCCAACGACCTGGCCATCACCGCTTCCTCACAAACTGCTTCCTAGCCTTACCATCTCTGCGGGACCAGCCTCGCCATGGCGTCCGAGCAGCAGCAGCAGCAGCAGCCTCAGCAGCAGCTGGACGCGCTTCAGTTGGTCCTCTCAGCCGTTCGATCTAGCCCATCCGATCCCCTAGCACCCTTCACTCTCCTCGATGCCGCCGGATCGCGGGTAGACGCCGTCACACAGGCCGAGACCGTCCAGATCGCCTCTCCGTCATCTGCGGAGCCCATCCGCCTCAGCAAGACGCAACCGACGCGACTCGCACGCTCCAAAGAGACGCTCGCATCCCGCCTCTCTGCTGGCTCCGCGCCGTCCTCGCCAGACGCCGAGCCCGATCTCTTCTTCAGCGTCGAGGCGCTCCTCCTGGCGCTCCAGCTGCGCGACGAGAGGGCCGGCGCCTACCTCGCACAAGCCGCCTCTGCCCGCGTCGCATCCATCCCTGCTCTCGACCGAAATGGCATCCTCGACTTCCTTCTCGGCAAGCGGTCCGAATGGCCCGGCGTGCTGCCACCTGGTGGTGCTGCTGCCATCGACGCGGCTGGCACAGCGGGCGGGGACGCTGGAGCGGCCGGGGCAGCTGGACAGGCGCCAGGCCAGACTGCATCGGCCGGCGTCAAGCGGGCGTATGTCCCCGATCGGGCCGACATCGACTTCGTCAAGCGGCTCAGGAGCACCTACGAGGTGGTGCTCAGGACGCGCAACGACGCGCTTCGAGGCAACGCCGCCAGCCAGAACGGCGGCGCCGCCGTCAGCCGCATCGGCAGCACCAAGAACACCGACTTCTCCGCGTTCCGCAAGGAGTTTGCCGCCAAGCTCGACGCGGCCCGAAAGGCGGGCGGCAGCGCCGGGCGGGGCGGGCCGGGGTCGTCGGCGTCGTCGAGGCTGCCCGTGCCGTCGGGCGTCGTCGGGCGGCCGACGGCGGAGGCGGCGAGCGGCGCGGCAGGAGTCCACTCATTGTTCACTTCCTAACCTACGCCCACCGTCGCGTGCTCA
>NW_006920877.1:634781-673426 GCF_000417875.1 Pseudozyma flocculosa PF-1
ATCCCATCATTGTCATTTCCAACTCGCCCACGTCGCTGCTCAACATGTTCAACATCAAGCAGTACCTCGAGGAAGGCATCTTTGTGCCGCCAGAAGAGGCGCGGGCGCGCGCGAGGGGCGTGGCCGACCTCGTCGTCTCGATCACCACAAGAGGCGGCGGACCGGGCGCCGGCGGCGGTGGCGGTGGAGGCAGTAGCGGCGCGGCGGGCGGCACGGGCATCGGTCGACGCATCCTGGTCGTCGACAATGCCGAGGCCGTCAACCGGCTCGGCGGCAACTCGATGGCCGCCGGCCTCGCGCAGGATCCGTGGAACCGTGTCGTCGCCGTCTTTACCACGGGCCAGGCGTGGCAGTTTAAGACGTACAAGTGGTCCGAGCCGAGGGAGCTCTTCAAGAATGGTGAGTGGACCGCCGGCGGCGCAAGGCGCCGAGGCGACGGCCGTCCTGCCGCATCTCATGCTGACACTCGCGCATCGACCCCTCTGTCGTCCTCATTCCTGTCACCCCATAGTGATGGGCGTCTACGTGCGATGGCACAATGAGCCGCAGAATCCAAACGTGCGCGAGTGGAACGTGACCGAGCTGCAGGTGAGTTGCGATGCCCACCTCCTCTCCCCTTCCCCTCGCTGGCTAGCTGGCTGGATCGCTGGCTCTCCTGCCAGTTTGTCTCCGACTATCGCCACCGAACGACGGCCAACGCTGACCGTCCTCGTCTCTGCCCCATTGATCGGCTCCTCCTCTTGCCCCACGCCCGCTCTCGCAGGTCGACCGGACAAAACGACACACGGACAAGCAGGTCGTCGCCTTTCTCTGGCGCTCGCTCGAGACGTGGACGCAGAGGCGCAAGCCCCACCTCATCTCCTGAGCACGCCGCACGCCAACACGCATGGTCGCAACGCGAACCCGGCGCGCTGCAGCCAGCACGCACCGGCCTTTTGAGAAACATGGCGCGGTAGAGGGACAAGCGCGGGAGAGATGCGATGCGATTCGATTCCGAGTAGAGCATGCATGCATGCCCGATGCGGTATCCGAGAGTGATGGGTGACGAAGGATCAGGGACGAAGGGTGGGCGGGCAATGCAGCTGGTGCGGGAGAGAGGATGGCGGGAATCTTGAGCTGAGCCTAGGGGCCGGGCGAGTTGGGCGGCGGCGGCGGTCACCATAGACAGACGCGGCAGGCCGGCCGACTCCTGAGCCATGCCGCAGCAGCAGCGTCACCAGCAACGGACCGCGCGACATTGTAACCTCCCGGTGCTGCACGACATTCAACCCCAGCGCCGCGCCATCATCTGCGCAGCAACCTGGCCGAACGACCGTGCGCAACAGGCGGGGGGCTCTCCTCTTTGCCCGCCCCACCCACCGCCGCCGCCGCTGTCGTGCCATTGCGTGCGGAACGTGGCAGCGGACCGCGGTCGTCGTCGTCGCCCTCGTCGCCGTTCTGGTGTCGCTGAGCCTGTGCCGATCCCGCCTCGCCGCCGTCAGCGCCGCCGGGCGCCTGTGGTTCTTGTGCAGCAGAGGCTGTGCCATCACCGTTGTTTGCACCCGGTCCTGAGGAAGAGGATTGGCCCGATTGGTGGTGCGTCGATTGGGATGGGTCGTTGCAGAAACTGTGTCGCGTCGAAAGTGGAGAGAGCGTGCGCGCGCGGGATCGGGATGTGGTTTGAAGTGAGAAGAGAGGGCAAGAGGGAGCGAGGACAGGGGCGCAACGTACCTGTAGTATTCCTCGCTGTACTTGTCCACTTGCCAACTGTCGATTCGAGAGGAGGAAGAGGAGGATGGAGAGGGGCAGGGACACGGACACGGACAGAAAGTCAGGTCGTGTCTCGTGGTCACCGACGCCCAGGATTCTACGCTGCCTCGGTCGGCCCGGCGAAGTCGGATCCTGGAGGATGTGGGTTGATCCAAGCCCGGCCGGCCGAGGGCATGGGACGATGACGGTCCAAGCGCGACGCCTTGATCCGCCGACCCGGCCTAGCCTCCTTCGACGACCTCTTCTTGACATACCATCCACCAACATCACCACGACAGCACCACGGCATCACGACCGGACAACTTACACTGCGGTGGCCGAGTCCCACTGGGGACCTCTCTGCCTCCTCGCCCAGATGAGGAGGCTGTTCCACTCGGCCGAGCTCGTCGACGCCTTGCTGAGGGGTACCGCCTCGCTTTCCTCTCGCCCCGCCAGGACCAGGCTCAAGGTGGGAGCGTTCTTCTTTCCCTCGCCCTCGTCTTGCTTCTCCGCGGTCGCATCGTCGCCTTTGCCCTCACCGCCGCTGCCGCTTTTCCCGTCTCGCGCCGCCGCTGCTGTTGCTGCATGAGCGTCGGCGGCGAGTGTGGATGCAGGTTGGGACTCGCCGCCCTGGGCAAGGGACGAGGCGGCCGCAATGGCCGTGGCCGGATCCGTCGTCTTTTCGGGTGCCGTCACCGAGGCCGACTTGGACCCGCCATCCAGGGGTACGCCGACCAGCGGCTGCTGCTGCTGCGCGGTCGAGGCCGACGACGACGACGAAGGCGTGACGGTGGTGGTGCCGTTGGCTGCAGTCGTGACCGAGACGGCATCCGTGCTCTGCTGCTGCTGCTGCTGTTGCTGCTGTTGCTGTTGCTGCTGTTGCTTGAGGTGTTCGGCGCTATACGGTTCCGCCTTTGGGACGCGGATGATTACGTCCCGCGGTCGGGTTCGCACTGCCGGCATGTCGGGGGTCAAGGTGGACTTCGGGGCGTTCGGGGCGTTCGATCAGGTGGCGCTGCGCTGCGTCGCGTCGCGGCAGGCAGGCAGGCAGGCAGGATCTGCGGCGACGTCGATGGCGCGGACCGATCAACGAATGCCCAGATGAAGTCGGGGGTATGCGTCAAAAGACGGCGATGCGACGATGTGATGTGATGTGAGCCCGGACGCGGCTGTTCGGTGGTCGGGGCGTGGCGAAGCGATGCGATGCGATGCGGGGCTGAGGAGATGAGACGGTATGAGATGAAAGGGGGGCGAGGTGAGGTGAGCTGCGTGCGTCGAGGTCGCGATCAAGGCGAGCGGTGAGTGCGGGGTCGTCGAGGGTTGAGAGTTGGTGGCCAGGTTCAGTCGGGCTGAGACCCTCGAAGGTCGAAGTCGAAAGGGCGCGCGTCGGCTGCCCTTTCCCCCAAAAGTGGAGCGAATGTCGCGGGGTCAAGCCCGACCTCGAAGCCAGGAGGGCGTGCAGCGGAATGAGGCGGGCGCCCTCTTCCCCCTCGCCCTCCGGCTCTCGCTCCCTCATCGAAGCCAGACTGCGTTCGAGCTCGTCCCAAGGTCAGCACCGCCACGCCACGCCACGGCACGCTTGCATCGCGCTGGTCGAGTCTCCGCAGCGCCCTCGTACGTCTCATCAGTCAGGCTCGGACCCCGCGGCTATCGAGTGCGAGCATCTACCTGCACTCTGCCAAGCAAGGTCACCGGCTAGACGACTCAGCACGTCGCGCCACTCGCACACACTTGGCATCTCGCGCACATCGCCAGGCGCACGGGGGAAGTTTGGGAATGGGTGTGGACCGCTGGGCGAGCGGCCCCCTTTTATGCATTGATGCTACAACGACCGGAAGCGAAAGAGCGGGAGGCGTAAGATGGAGGCATGGTTGCGGAGGGAGGACATGGTAGAGGGGGCGATCGCGTCAAAGACTCTCCGGGCCAAGTACGCAGGCGCAACGCTTAGGAACGCGGCTTCTCCTTCTTCTCCTTGAACAGAGCAAGAAGCTGTAGGGGCGGGTGTCGAGGGGAGACGAGAGGGACCGGGGGGAACAGGGTGAGTAAACGCTGCTGCAAGGGTCAAGCGACCCGACTCGACCGAGGCCCGATACTCACGCCGACACCCGAGACCTTGACGACCTTGAAGCGGACACCGGGGATATCACCCTTGGCCTTGCCCTTTCGTCCGAAGCCCGAAATGAGGACCTCGTCGTTCTCGTCGACAAAGTTCAGGCAACCGTCACGGGGCACGAAGGCCGAGACCTTCTTGCCGTTCTTGATCAGCTGAACACGGACACACTTTCGGATGGCCGAGTTGGGCTGCTTGGCCTCGACACCAATCTTCTCGAGGACGATGCCCTTGGCGTGCGACGAACCACCGGTGGGCGAGGTCTTGTAGAAGTTGCCGAGGGCGCGCTTCTTGAAGTGAGCGTCGGCCTATTGGTTGGTCAACGACGAGGGTGTCGAAGAAGTGTGCGGAGGGTGAGCGACAAGGGAAGGTCAGCGATGCCTGTCGCGACGGTGCATGTCACCCGAATCCGCCTCCTACGCCCTCATCGCAGGCTTGGGTATCCTCCTATGCCTGTCCCTGCGACACCCGTCGACGTCTTCAATCCTCCAACGATGAGACCCGCTATCGAATGCCCGCCTCCTCAGTGCAAATGCATCTCAAGTCTCTTCCGCGAGAGGCATGTATCCAGAGGCGCACTGGAGCAGCCCATCACTCAGCCTTCCCCTCGAGTCCCTCGAGTCGAAGCCCATCTCGCCCTTCCGATATTCCTGTTGAGATGCGGCGACACTCACCCAGCGGTTGTCACGGCGGACAGTGACCTGCTTCCTGGCTGTGTTGAGACCCCTAGGCTTTCCCATTTTGATGTCTGGTAGTCAAGCGTGAATGGGACAAGGACGGCAGCAATGTGGCGTCGTCAGCACGCTGGATCCTCATAGGACGAGAATGATGGGTAAAAGGAGCGAGTCCAGCCGCTCTGCGTTGCCGACGCCTGATCAAGTCGAGTCGAGTCGAGTCGATCTGGGTCGGATATCTGAGAGTCTGCCGGTACGTCGAAAGTCGCAGCTGGCAGTGTGACGCCTGATTGTCCTCGGCCGTGTGAGCGCTTCAGGCAGGTAGAGGAAGCAAATCCAAGCAAGACCCGTAACGTCGCATGTAACGAGAGGGCGGTGCGAAAGGCGGTCTCCCGGGCTCGTAGCCAAACATCGGCCTCAGGCCGCTATCCGATAGGTGCTCCATTTCGGATGCTCTGTTCGTTCCTGGCGTCTGCCGTTACGAAGATCCTCAGCTCGAGAGCGGCTGAGAAAGGTCGAGAGCGATTGTCGAGGCGAACGGGCGGCGATGTTGCAAGAATGTCGTGGGTGGCACGGGTGGCACGGGTGGCAACGCAGAGTGGCTGGACGGAGCGGCCGTCTGTCGGCGATCGCACCTTGTGGCGGCGGAGAGGTGTGCGATTGGTGATTGCGGTGTGTGGGGTGCGAAGATGGCGGAGCAGCGTGTCGGCGCGATCGCTTACCTTGTTGAGATGTGTGTCTTGACGAGGGGAGAGGAGAGGGAGAAGGCGATGGTGGCGGCGGCGGACTAGGGTTGCCTGCCGCCCTCTGCCCAGCCCGCACCCGCCAGCCTAGCTGCCTGGCCTTGCCTGACCTGAGCTGCCCTAGGCGCCCTGCGCTAGGCCCCCTTGCTCGATCTCTCCGCTCTCTGGCATGGACGGGCCTGGCGCGGCTGGCGTTGCAGGCTGGCTGGCTGTCAAAGCGGTGCCGGAGTCTTTGCCAAAATTTCGACCTGTCGCCGCTTGGCCCGGCCCGCCGCCTGCCCGCCGCTTGAATTTGGAGCCTCTCGCGCGCACATCGCAGGTGTCGACAGCCAGGCAGACGAAATTCGAGCGTGGGAATTTTCCAGCTGCCAGCCCTGGCTCTCGCTTCCCAGTCGAGCTTCCAACGACAGGCCCGGCCCCGAACGCAGACACACCCGCCAAGGGACGCTCGCCAGGCTAAAGGGGGGGCAGGCCAGACGGGTGTGGCCGCCAGCCAGCCAAGCCAGCCAAGCCAGCCAAGCCAGCCCGCCAGGCCGCCAGCCAGGCAAGCTCCCCAGCAGGCGAGCGAGACAGGCCAGCGCCGCCGCAGAGACGGCCGGTCGGCTGGGCCCCTCCAGGCCGCCCGCTGAGCGTGCAAGCAGCAGAGTCTTCGGAAACACCTCTTCGTCACCACCACCCGTCGTCAACCTCCTCCTCCCCATCAAGACTCACATATCCGCCCGCCATGCCCAAGATCTACAAGGTGAGGCTCCGACATCGACGAACGAGACGCCCTGCACCACGTATGCCGCCGCCGCCGCCGCCGCCACCCTCTCTCTTGCTCTCTCTCTCCCTTGCGTCTCGGAGCGACTTCGACCTTGATGCTTCACGAATCACCGACTCGACATCCGCGTATCATGGACATTGTGCTGGACTACCCGCGCATGCTGCAGCTATGCTCGACCCGACGATCGTATTCACCGCTACGACACGTGCGACTCGGTGAATCATTGCCATTACTATATCGCCCCACGACGACAGCACCACCCGCCGGCCAGGACTTGCGCGCGCAACTCCCCCCGACCGACCTGGATTCTCCCTCGGACCGACACAGAGAGAGCATGAGAGAGGGGGACGAAGGCCGCTCGCTATGGCGGATGGGCAGGCCCGAGCCGCCGTATTTCAAAATTCTCGAGACAAGTGGTGGCTAACGAACTCCCCTGCCGCTCCGTCTCGTCTCCCATCGCTGCCGTCTTCGTTCGGACCAACAGCCAGGAAAGGTCGCGTGAGTGTCCCTGTGGCTTCTTTGGTGATTTGAAATCCAAAGACCGCGTCCGCTGACGATGCCCACACTCTCCCTGTCTCGCACATCTGTCTTCTTACCCATCAGTGTCGTCCTCCAGGGCCGTCACGCCGGTAAGAAGGTTAGTATCCGACACCAGATCTCGCTGTGGAAGAAAGTTCCACCCGTCGGAGCAGTCGAGGCTTGCCCAGGACGCTCAGGGCACCAGGCCGGGCAGGATTCGAAGATTGGGAACAGCGTTCGAAGCGGCAGCCAGCTCCGCAGGACGACAATCTCACCTCCGACGCGGGAGTTTCGTCGAGGCCCACAGGAGACGACGGGAGGCGGACGAACGACGGATCTCGGACGGCGAGTTCCCCGTTCAGGGAAGGGATGAAAGATGCGCGAGGCGCTCACGGAAGATTGCAAGGTCGTCCTTGAAGTCTGGCGAAGACTTGAGGACCGCATCCCTCGACCTTGGGCCCATGGTGCTGAACGCTGCCGCGATTTGGCAGAGTGGAAGCGGCAGGCAGCGATGTCAAATCGCACGAGCAGATCTACGATGGCTTTGGCTTTTGCTGGAGAGGACGGTTGGGTCCGGGGTGTTGGAGGTTGGATTGGCCGTACACGACGGCTGGACTCGACGAGGTGTGTCGCGCGGCTTGGCGCGCCCTTTCGACGTTACTGACCCCCTTGTATCTCGGACGTTCGTCTCGCCATCGCCGAACAGGTCGTCGTCATCAAGCAGTACGATGACGGCACCAAGGAGAAGGGCTTCCCCTACATCATCGCCGCCGGCATTGAGCGATACCCCCTGAAGGTGACGCGCAACATGGGCAGCAAGAAGCTGGCCAAGCGCTCCAAGATCAAGCCCTTCATCAAGGTGATCAACTACAACCACCTCATGCCCACCCGATACGCGCTCGAGCTCGAGGGCCTCAAGGGCCTGGTCTCGAATGACACGTTCAAGGAGCCCTCGCAGCGCACCGACTCGCTCAAGCAGATCCGCTCGATCTTCGAGCAGAAGTACCAGAGCGGCAAGAACAAGTGGTTCTTCACTCCCCTCCGATTCTAAGCGGATCGGCAAGGTTGTGACGCACCCACGCGTCGACCTGGCTCTACCCTTGCAACCCTCGTTCGCTCTTTCTTTCCCACCCCTTCTTCCGGCATCTTGGGGGGTCCCGCAAGCCTCGGAGCGTGCCTGTGCGCTGCAATGACGCGCGCGCCCCACGCACGCTGTCCCTCTTTTTCTTCTCTCTTGTTTTACGTCCCCCGTCGATGGGCGCTGGTCGACGGGGCGATGTTGTATGATCCCCTCCACCCATCTCCCGACTCCCCATACGCACCTCATCCATCCTCAGCCCAGCCCAACGCTCTACGCACACACACACATCACGCCCAACCCAACCAAACCAACCAAAACACGCCGTCCATGCTTTCGTTGTCGTTCCGCCGGGCTCGCTTCACCCACCAACCAAAACCTGCAATGCAAAGATGGCGGCGATTCAGAATCACTTTGTCCTGGCTGAACCCGCGACCGAAGAATGCGAGGGAAGAGGAAGTGGTGGCTCCCATGCACCAGGGAGAGGCGGGGTTAGACAGCGCCCGTCTGGAGATGCTGGGCTTGGACGGCGAGCCTATGCGATGGCGGGACCGCTACGTCTGGTTTGACGGCAGAACGGAGGCCGCCGAGGCTTCGTCGTGCTGGTCCGCACCGCCTCAGCTCATCAGCATTGCCACGGTCGACGCTAGAGCAGAGAACCAACGCGCCAGTTGTCAGGCTCCGACATGGCAAGCAGACGGCGCGACCCTCACGGATGAGCTGGGATGCGGAGGCTCGGCAAACCCTGGTTAGCACTCACTCTATGCCGCGCCATGTTCCCGTCCCATGCAAGCATATCCGATCATCTTGCGGACACAGATCATGGAGCTTGCAACTGCTTGCATGCGACAAGGGTCGCTCTCGGTCTCGCATCGAATCAGTGCTTAGCCTGTCTGCTTGCCTAGAGCACGGGCTGTGCCTGACCGGCGACATGCCTGGCAAGTGCAAGAGGCAAGTTGTCTTGCTGAGAACGACTCGTAGCCATGCGTCTGAGCGGAGAAGCTGGTGGCACGGCGCAGCGTGGCCTGGCCTGCCTGGCTGGGTTGGGCTGGGCTGGGCTGGGTTGTTGGTCTGGGGCCTGGCTGGGCCTGACCGAGGTTCTTCCGCGGATGACCGGACTCGGATCCGGGTGCTTTTTGGCGTCAAAGGGTCGTCTGGTTTGGTGGGTGGAGCCGAGGCAAGCCAGCCAGGCAGGGCAGCCAGGCCGACCGGAGCGCCGGACCGGTCGGACCCCCACAAGCGGGCCTCGACGGTGCGGGGAATGGCTGCTGCTGCTGCTGCTGCTGCTGTGTTGCTCGAGCTACCAACCACGTCTTCGCCGTTGCCGTCGCCGACTGCCAGACTCGCTGACTGCCGTCCTGCCTTGTCGCTCGCGTGGTTGGCTTCGTGCCCCTTCGACTCTGAGCCTCCTTCTGGCGGGCTCGTCGTCCCCGTCTGCCCTGCTTGGCTCGCGGTCCTTCCTCCTCTCTCGCTCGATTCCTCCTCTGTGACCGTCCTCACCCTTCTTGGTGTCCCCTCGCTTCTGCTTCAGCCTAGCCTTCGTCTCGGACCTCTTTTCTTCCTCCACCAGCTCGGCTTCACCGTCCTCGTTGCAATCAGCGAGGCGCCGCTCGTCATCCCTGCTCTCTTCTCTCTCCCCTTCCAGGCAACTAGGATCAACACCATCCGCCATCGCAATCTTTCTGAGCCTTTCTGCTCCATCCGCGTCCACAGGCAGCGAGCATGGCATAGAGAGACGTGCTCGTCGACCGAACATATCATCATCGCGGACCCGCCATCAACCTCTCCTGCCCAGCCTGACTGCGTTGGCCGCCGTCTGACGCCATGTCGGCCCTCGTAGCGCCTCCCCAGTCTCCTCGCTCGCTCGATCCGCCCGTGGCGCCTCCTCTCGACTTCTCTGCTCACCGGCGCAACACCATGCCCGGTGGCACGGGTGGGGTTCGGCCTGCACCGCCGTCTCGCGCGCTCAGCGCGATCGACGAGCCCAAACAGCCGCAAGTCGCCGGACCAAGCAATGCGAGCAGCAAGCCATTCACCTCTGGCCAAGCACAGGCCTCGGACCGACCTGGCAGGAACCCCGATAGCCCCCCTAGGGGAGATGATCGAGATCGCTCCGACAGCCGCGAGCGGAGAAACAACGGCTCCGGCGACGGCAGTGGCGGCAGCAGCGGCGGAAAGGGTGGCAGCGGCAGCGCCAGCGCCAGCGGTGGCGGTAGCGGTGGCGGTGCGGCAGGCGGCGGCGACGACAGCGAGCAGAACCGCGTGTACAAGGCCATCTCGCGCGTCCACCGCGCCTGTACGTCGTGCCGCAAGCAGAAGGCGAGGTGCGAAGGCCCAGAGCATCCGCCCTGCCGGCGGTGCAAGGCTGCGGGCATCGACTGCATCTTTGAGAAGCCACCGCGCGAGACGGGAGCCACGGCGCCCGACGCCGGCAGCGAGCGGATCAAGTCGCTCGAGACGCAAATGTCCGACATGCAAGCCATGATGGGCGAGCTGGTCAACACGCTCAAGACCAACACCCGCCTCCTCGCCCAGCAGGTCCAGACGGGCTCTCCCTCTCCCCTCCGCACCCCTGCCCACGCCCCGGCTCAAGAGGGGGCGCAGCCGCCGCCTCAGCCGCCGCCGCCGCCTGGACCGGTCCATCCGATGACGGCCTACAGATCCCCCACCGCCTTCGGCCCAGGTCCGCCTCGAGCCTACGCACCACGGACCCAAGACCTGCTCCAGCAGCCCACCACGGCGCAGCACAGCCAGTACCTCCAGCAAGAGGGCGCAGGCCCAGGCCACGCCGGAACCGCCGCCGCAGGGCCCGGAGGCGCCGAGAGCCCGAGCGCAAAGTCTGACATGGACCGGAGGATCTACCCTTGGTCCGCACCCAGCCCGCGTCTTGGCAGCGGGCTGTCGAGCAGCGTAGGCGCCGGCGCGGGTGCAGAGCAGCCTTCGGGCGCAGCCAACTGGAAGTCGCCGGGACACGTCCGTTCGTCTCCCGCCTCCAACCAGCTCGAGCTCCAGCATCGCCCAGGCCAGCCCTGGCATCCCGCGGGTACCGCCGAAGGTTCCAGAGGGAGAGATGCCACCAGCGCCACTTCGCTGACGCCCGACCCGCCGTCGCAAGGCCCGCATCAGCCATGGAGGCCGGCAATGTCGCAGAGGACTTCGATGCCACCGCCACCCGCGCGCCGCCTCTTCAACAAGGATGCCGACGGCGACGCCGACATCTCCAACGAGCAGCTCTCGGCACCCATCGAGGCGCTCCGTGGCCTGGCCGACGCCGCCGCAGCCGCCGCAGACGCCGGTCGGGGCGGTGCCGACGACGACCTGGATGCCAGCACCCATACACCATCGGAAGCCACGGGAAGCAGGCGATACCCTGGCGACGAGTTCCTCGTCAACAAGGACACGCCCAACGCGGCTTCGACGGTCGCCAGCGGCCCACATCGGCGATCGCAGAGCCGTCCGCTGGCCTCGGAACCATCGCCCGCCGACGATGCCAGCGGCGGCCCGCTCAAGCGACGGCGCACAGATTCGGGCTCAGTCGTTGGCGGAGACGACGCTGCTGGCGCCGGGCCCAGCCAGTACCCCGACGACATCAACCCGCACGGCATCGACCGTCCGGGCGACCTGGTCACGCTCGGCCTGGTCACCGAGGACGAGGCGCGGCGGCTCTTCAACATCTTTGGACAGGGCGTCCCCAAGTTTATCAGCATCTTCCATTTCGAGGACGTCTTCTTCGACGACGCGCGGTCCGATGCGATGGAATCGATCCGAGCGCGGAGCTTCTTCCTCTTCAACACCATCCTGGCGATCGGCGCCATGATCGAGTGCGGCGGCGGCCCCAAGAACCGGCTCTACCGGATCTGCATGGCGCAGGCCAAGCGCAATGCCAAGGACACCCTCTTCATGCCGGTCGACGGCAAGGAGGCGGTCCAGGCCATGGTGCTGCTCGGCTCGTACAGCGACAATGGCTGGCTGCCGACGGGCATGTCGATCCGGATGGCCCAGGAGCTCGGACTGGATCGTTCCTTCCAGCGTCTCATGACCCGGCTACCGCCCGGCAGCATGCTGCGACAGCCACCGCCGCCACCGCATCCGCCGCGCAATCACGTCTACCACCAGGGCTCGCCCGCGTCGCTCTACACCGACTCTCCGGGAGAGCGGAGCGACGTCAGCGGGCCGGTGCTGAGGCGCGACGACGGCGATGGCAAGGCAGAGCCGGAGCAGGGGAGCATCGAGGAGCTGCGGGAGCTGGCCAGGGGCGCCAGGCTGTGGTTCTTCCTCTTCCTCTTCGATCACCAGGCCTCGTTCGGTGCAGGTCGGCCGGCGATGCTCAGCAAACACTACGTGCGCAACTGCCGCGCCTTTCTGACGCTCCAGTACCCGCTGGCCGTCGATACCGACGCGCGCTTCATCTCGACGCTCGAGCTCCTCATCATCCGCGAGACCCACTACGATGCCATGGGGCCCTACGACCAGCCCGTCGATGCGCGGATGCTGGCCCGCATGCGGCGGGTGACGCACGAGCTCGACGAGTGGCACAAGTTCTGGAGCAACGAGCTGTCGAACCGCGGGTACGACGAGTCGTCGTTCTTTCAGCAGAGCCTGGTCCTGCAGTGCGCCAGTGCCGAGCTCTACCTCACCTGCACCGCCCTGCGCGGCATCAAAGACGCGCACGATGCCGATCGGATGGGGCCCGAGCAGAAGGAGCTAATCATCCAGGCAACCCGAGCCGCCGACACGTGCCTATCGATCTCGGTCAATAGCGACGAGTACCGCGAGATGCTCGGCTGGGCGCCCCACTATACGCACGTCACTGCGGCCTTTGCCTGCGTCTTTCTCATCGTGAGTAGCTGCTCAGCGACACCGGCCGCGACCTGAGCGTTCCGAGCTATGTCGACCCAACGCTCGCTGACCATGCCCTGCCCGTCTCACATCCCCCGCTCCTTCCGCAGAAAATCGCTCGCCTATTCCCACGCCAGGTCGACACCTACGGCATCTTCAGCAACGCCGAGAGGCTGGCGACGCGCCTGGCCGAGGTGCCTGCGACCAAGTACTCGCGCGTCATCCGCATCCTGCTTGCGCAGGCATGGAAGAAGATCACCGACCTCAGCCCGAGCATCGGCCTCTACGCCGCCCTCGGCGCCGAGGGATCGCGGCCAGGAGCCATCACTCCGGCCGAGATCAAGATGGGTGGGCCTTCCGACACCGGTCTGGCGCTGCTCTACAAGCTTCTCGCCCAGCACCAGCAGGCGGACAACCCCTCTGCGATGGTCGAGGGCGCAGACGACCCGGCGACGGCAGCAGCTGCAGGTGCCGCCCAGGCCAGCGGCTCGACCGATGTCGGTCTCAGCGTCCTGCAGCCTGCCGACGCCAAGTGGAACACGTCGACTGCGCCCTCGCCCCAAATTGCCGCGACCGCCATGACGCCGAGCCGGCTGGCGGGCATGGGGTTGAGCTACAGGGGCAACCAGATCGAAGCCGAGAGCCCGCGGATGCCGTGGAGTACCGACACGCCGTCGGGCCAGCCGCTGCAGCTGCCGCTGTGGATGCAGGAGTCGACGGGCTCCCTCATGGATTCGACCAACCAGCTCCGCGATTGGGTCGCCGCCGTCGACGGGTACGCTGGCGACGCGGCGTTTGGCACCAACGGCATGGGCAACATTACTGGTCCTAGCGGTCAATCTGCCATGACGCCTTCGGGCATGGCCAACCTGCAGCAGCAGCAGCAGCCCGCCGGCGGCAGCATGGCCAGCAACTTTGACAGCGTCCGTGAGTACCCTTGCGCGTTCCCGGCACAGGCAGCGGGCAACGGCACGCTGACGTCGATCTGGACGCGCGCCGTTCGCAACCTCTCTCCCATCTCGTCGCGTGCAGTCTCGGACCTGGGCCTTCGTGAGTAGCCGCGCGCGAATTCGCCTTTTTTCTCGGAGGCAGCGTCTTCGCGTTGCCGCACAGACTGGCTGACGGCGACCATCTCCTTCTCCGCATCGCTTCCCTATCGCCCTGCAGCCATCGATGGACTGGACGTGCTCTTCTTTGACCATCCTACGGTCGCTTCCGAGGCGCAGCAGCCGGTCGGTGCCACGACTTCGCAGCCGACCCCTGGCCAACACACGCAGCCGCCGCCGCAGCAGCAGCAGCAGCAGCAGCCACAACAATAGAGAGAGGACCAGCAGCGGCTTCAGGAGTAGATACCAGCCGTCCGGCCAGCTAGAAGGCCTTGCACGAGCAAACACACTCCCAGTTCCGTGCTGCTGGCCCCACATCTCACCGACCGACCGACTTACCTGCGCTGGCCCCTTGACATGGGCAACAGACGCCTCGCTCGCACACCCGCGGGCTTGCATCGACGACGCCCACGAGTAGATGGGGTGGACGAGCCCAGACCAGAGCGCTGATCGCGGCAGGAAAGAGTTGCACTCTCCAATTTTGGGGGGTGGAAAAAAGGTATTCGCGGACTATTGGACTCTGGTGCATACCGACAACGACGAGGTGCGGATGTGTAGACAAGCGGCGACGACGGTATTCTCCTCGGCGAATAAGATGCCGCGGAGCCGACACACCAGAGGCAAGACAACGCTGAAGAAAGATTGTTGGAGGGTGATGAGCCCCTTTTGTCGATCCATCCCTTCATACCCGCTCTCTTCCCGCCCGCCTCGGGCGGTTGCGGCGAGGACGAGGTCGGTCGTGGATGTCTCTCGAAAGATGCTGGCGCGACTCGGGCGATCGCTGGTTCCTCGCTGTTGATCCTCCTCATCCGAGCCTCACTCTCGGCCCGAGCCTAGCGAGGCCGGGACCGGGGAGGCGGCGCATGAGTGAGGCAGCGAGACGACCGGCGAGACGCTTAGTCCCACGAGGTGGTGGTGGGCTCGGCGGCGCCGTCAGCGGCCCAGTCCTGGGCGCCCTCGGCGGACCAGTCGACGGTAGCGCCCTCGGCGGCGAGGTTGGCGGCAACGGCGAGGGGGACCTCGGTGTTGACGTCGCCGGCGGCCTCGACGGTGGCGTCACCGCCCTCCTTGGCAGCGGCGGCGGCGGCGGCCGACTCCTGGGCCTCGCGCTCAATCTCTTCGGGGTCGCGGTAGAAGAACATGTCGGGCATGACGGTGAGGTCCTGGCCCTTGAGGCGGAGGACGGTGCGGCAGAGGAGCCACCAGAGGAGACCGACCGAGTGGCGGCCGCGGACGTTGCCGGGGATGGCGACGTCGACGAACTTGAGCGGCGAGTCGGAGTCGGCAAACGAGATGCAGGGGATGTTGACGTACGACGCCTCGCGGATGGCCTGGTGGTCGACGCGCGGGTCGGTGCACACAATCACGCGCGGCTCCTTGTACGAGCGGGTGATGTAGTTGGTGAACGAACCCGGGGTGAAGCGGCCGGCGATGGCCTGGGCGCCAGTGTTGGTGGCGAACTTGAGCACGGCACGGTGGCCGTAGGGGCGGCCCGAGATGACGCAGATGTCGGCCGGGTTCTCAATGGCAGCCAGGATACGGGCAGCGAGGACGATCTTCTCCCAGGTCTTGCCGATGTTGAGCAGGTTGATTCCTGCAGCAGCAAACGAGGATGGGCGGCGCGAAATGGAACAAGGGAAGGCGAGGAACGACGGTCGGGATGTTCAGCATGCTGCCGCGAGCGGTCTTCGGGCGCTGAAACGCCCTGCCGCAGCAAAGCAGGTCCGGCATGGCGTGGCCTCTCTTCTCTCCTCTTCTTGTCCGCCTCGCCGGCCTCGTCATGATCCTCGCTGCGATTCCGTCGCTCTCCTTGTACACTCACCGTCAGCGCGGCGCTTGTAGATGTAGGGGAGCATGGCCTTCTCGGTGTTCTTGGTACCGATGTGGGCCTGGGCGGCCAGGAGGAGCGAGATGTCCTCCTCGGTGGGGTTGAGGGCAGCAGGGATCTTGGACATGGTGACCTTTTTTGGGGGGTTTGGGATGGGTTGAGAGGGAATGGAGAAGGACGGAGGGGGCCTCGAACAAATTTTTGCGTGTAAGGAGAGAAAGAGAGAAGGTAGGAGGCGTCGGCCGTTGGTGGATATCCTCGCTCTCTGGTGGCAGCGGCGGGCGGGCGCCTGGCTCGACGGCGCCGGGGCTCTCTGCCCAGAAGACCTGGCAACGGGGTTTCGGCGAGGCCAGCTGGCGTGCAATTTCCGGCTCCGGGTCGCGGTCCGCTCGACATTACCGCAGCACCTGGCCGTCAGTGGCTTTTCGCATCGGGCGTCTGGGTTGGTGGCAGCTGGAATCGGGGCCTCCACACGCGAAGCTGCGCGCCCAGACCAACACCTCGCCTGGCTGTCCAAACACGCAGGCCAGGGCCGGCCGGGTTGCTCGTGATCCCCAGCACAGCCACGCCGTCCTGTCGATCCGCCGAGCAACGTCCAACATCCCCCCTTTGTCGCAGCACACACCGGCCATGGCTGCTCGCTCGTGCGCCCACATCTGAAACATGCCTGCCCGTATTGCTACACGCTCGAACGGATCGTGGACGACCAGCCGCTGCGATGGAGCCCCGACGTGACCGCACCCGTCCTCCGGCTGCCATCCCGGCCCCGGCCCCGACCCCCAGCTCGACCTCGACAGCGCCTAGCCCCGGACCGCTCCAGCAACATGCGCTCAACTACCTTCGCCGTGCACAGCAACAATCGCATCATGGCGCGGAAGGTGCTCCTCCGGCCCATGCTGCCAAGCCCTCTGGGATCGATGAACTGACGGCGCGGCTCCGTCACACGAGCTTGCAGCCCTCTGGACCACGGCACGACAAGCCTCTTCCGGCGCTACCCGATTCCATCGCTGCCGGTACCGGCAGTGGTCATTCTCAGTATGGCGCGCCGTATCGTCGTGGCGATCGCCCGCTCAGCTTCCCGACGCCTGTCCATTACGTGCATGCCGAGCTACCCCGTCCGCCGCGAATCTTGGACCTTGCCTCGGACGCCGATCCTCGCCCAGCCGACCCGCTTCGGCCCCCTTTGCCTCCCAGGAGGCCTCGTCCTCCGCAGCCGATGTCGGCGCCAGCATGTCATCCCAGCAGCATGATGCCTGGCATCATTCCGTTCGACGGCGCTGGATCGAAGCCTGCATTCCCTTGGGAGCTCGTCCCTGCCAGACGGCAAGAGTCAGCAGTGGCCGCCGAAGGCTCGACTGCAGCTCCTCTTGGTCCGAGGATATCTTCTGCTCCGTCAAGCTCGAAGCCCTTGTCCGGGATCCGACTCGAGGTGCGGCCCACTGCCAACGGCAGCACAGCATCGACGCCCAAGCGCAAGCCGAGGGCCCAATCGGCCTCGCCCGCGCCTGCAAACGATAGCCCGATCACGAAGACGGGCATGGTGACCAGCCCGCATCAGCAGCCAGCGAAAGAACAATGCTGGGGTATCAAGCAGGATGGGAATCGATGCACGCGCCGGGTCAAGAGGATCAACGGTGTGAGTTCCACGGCGCGTAACAAGGGTGCAGGCAAGGACAAGGGACGCGTCACGTCGACGTCGACTCCAGTCACGGACGGAAGCAGCAACCGTCGTCAGGATCGCGCGCCTATCGTCATCGGCGATGACAGCGACGACGAGCATCTCCGGACAAGCGCGTCCGCCAGGAATCGCAAAGGAAGAGCGGCTGTCTCGCCAGCCGTGGATGATGAAGGCGTCCTCTCCTCGGACGACGAGGCCTACTGCTTCCAACACGTTGCCGAGATTAACAAGAGCAGCGGTATCTACGTGCCATCCAGAGGCGCGTCCGCCGAGGTGCAGGTGTACGTGGCGTTTGCCGAGTATCTCGACGCCGGGCGTCTCTCGGACCACGTCCAGGCGCTGCTGCGCAAGGCCATGGCCGAGCCCAGTTCCGCCGCCGACCTCGAGGAGCGGGGCTACCTGTACATCTACGAGCTGCGCGACCGCTCCGATGCCGATCGCGTGTGCCTCAAGGTCGGGCGTGCTGTCAACGTCTTTCGGCGGATCAACCAGTGGCGCTCGCAGTGCCAGAGCAAGGACCCGGTGCTACGCGCCTTTTTCCCGTCGTCCCAGGGGCAGGGCCTCCTCTCTGGAGCCGACGCGCCCGACAGCCCGGGCATCCTGCTCAGCCACAAGTGGGAGCGGCTGGTCCACCTCGAGCTCCGCGAGGTCGGCGAAAAGGTCGAGGAGGCATGCCAGGACTGCGGATCGAGGCACCGCGAGATCTTCATGCTGCCGCGCCGCGCCGACCCCTGCGGCGGCTTCGAGCTGGCCAAGGCCATCGTCGAGAGGTGGATGCGCTTCGTTGTCGCCGTCAACGGCGGCCCAGTCTAGCCATCCCCGATGTACTAGTACCATAGATTCACTCCAGCGGCTTTGAGAGCGAAAGCGATGCCGCCATCCATGGTAGCTGCGGGGGTGTCTTCTGCTGAATCGGATAGACCAGGCCGCCCGATTTTTGTTCAGCGCATCCCCGATCCGCTGCGTCCGAGTGCGACTGCACGCACGCAGCGCGTGCTTCAAACCTCGGCCGAGGCTTGGCCTGCTCAAAATTGAAAAATTGGGCGTGTCAGGCAGGGTTCGCGGTGCCGGCGCTGCCTTAGGCACAGCAGGGCTGGAAGAATCGGCAGCGAGCGAGCGAGCAAGCAATCAGGGCAGCCCAGGCGACCGACCGCAGAGAGGCTGAGAGGCTGAGGGAGGAAGGAGCAAGCAGCGTTCTGGCAGGCCGCCTGGGCGCAGGCTGGCGACGGCCGGGCAGCGGTGCGGGCGAGGCCTGTCGAGGCGGGCCGAGCACCTTCACGTCGATACCTCCAAGCGACATCGTCAAGGCACACCATCCCCCCTGCACCGGCACCTATCTCCACCGCCCCCCTCCCTCCTCAACAACTCAAGGTTAGTGTCACTTATGCACGCTGAAGTGGCGAGCGCAGCGACGTCTCCGACCCCGAATGGACCGCCCGACGACTCGACATGCTGGCGATGCGGTACGAGGGCCCGGCGGCACCGCGACGACGACGACGACGACGAACACCTCGATGGATCAGCGGCACTTCGACACGCCATATTCGAGTCGTTACCGTAATCCACGCCGGACGACCATGACCTGACAGCATCAGCCGACGTGTCGAACGGAGGCGGATTCGACTGATTTCTGGAGGAAGCAGGACCTTTGAGATCTGGTCGGCCGGCCTGGGATGGTCGTGAGGGGCCCGAGATGGTGCAGTTGGAGGCGGGGGAAACGGTCGACTGAAGGCCGGATCAGAACCACGGCGGTGCCAGCAGCATTCCCCCGGGACAGAGGACAGCGACGTGCTGTCTTTGCTGCGAAGGACGAGTTGCAGAAGTCTGGGACTGAAGCCCGTCGGCTGGAAAGGGCGGAAGATGAAACATGCGATGGATCACGCAGGCAGGACGAAGACGACATCCACGCCAACCTCGTCGCCAGCCGATTCCACCGACCACCGGCCTTGATCTCGCCTTGCCCTTCAGCTCTCGTTCCGAGCCAGTCCTTCCAGCGTCCAGCACCTGCCAGCTCGTTCCGACTCGATTCAACCATCGCCCTTCTCTCGTCCGTCGCTGCGTCGCTGCGTGCTCGTCTGCTCGCTCCTTTCGCAGGATCGGTCGCTAGCACACAACACCATTCAAAGGGCCAAGTTGCTGACCCTGCCCTCGTCCTCTTCCCATCGACAACTCGCAGACACAAAATGGCTGACGCTGCTCCCCGTGGACGTGGCGGTTTCGGACGTGACCGTGGTGGCCGTGGCCGCCGTGGCCCCCGCCGTGGTGGTCGCCGCGACGGCGAGAAGGAGGAGTGGGTTCCCGTCACCTCGGTCGGCCGCCTTGTCAAGGACGGCAAGATCAAGTCGATCGAGGAGATCTACCTCTTCTCGCTCCCCATCAAGGAGTACCAGGCCATCGACCTGCTCCTCCCCAAGCTCAAGGACGAGGTCATGAAGATCATGCCCGTCCAGAAGCAGACCCGTGCCGGTCAGCGCACCCGCTTCAAGGCCTTCGTCGCCGTCGGTGACTCGGACGGCCACCTCGGCCTCGGCGTCAAGTGCGCCAAGGAGGTCGCCACCGCTATCCGCGGCGCCATCATCCTTGCCAAGCTCTCGGCCATCCCCGTCCGCCGTGGCTACTGGGGTGCTGCTCTCGGTGAGCCCCACACCGTCCCGATGAAGGTGTCGGGCAAGAGCGCCTCGGTCATGTGCCGTCTCGTCCCCGCCCCCCGTGGTACCGGTATCGTTGCCGCCCCGGCCTCGAAGCGCATGCTCCAGCTCGCCGGTGTTCAGGACTGCTACACCCAGTCGAGCGGCCAGACGGCCACCATGGGCAACTTCATCAAGGCCACGTTCGAGGCCGTCGCCAAGACCTACGCCTTCATCACCCCCAACCTCTGGAGGGACATCGCTCCTCCCGCCACCCCCTTCGTCGAGTTCTCGTCGCACCTCGCCCGTGCCGGCAAGAAGTCCAACTACTAAGCGGTTAGCGGAGGACCATCAGCACCAGCAGCAGCAGCAGCAGCGAGGCTGGCGCCGGGCTCGCCAGGCACCGCCTCGGCTCCTCTGTTCGGTCCCCACCCTGTGTACAGATACGGTTGATCGTCGGACGGGATCGCGAGGGACTCGTCCTCCCCCACACATACTCCCCCATAGCATTGCTCCCCAAAAACAAAAACGTGCCGCTCGCCGCAGCGGCTCCATCCCTCTGAAACCGTCCCTCGCCTCCAGTCTGTACCTCGGGGAGGGACTTTGCTGCTCCTGCTGCGTGCCGCCCTCCTCGTCTTCGCCTCTGGTAGCGGGATCACTCTCGACGCCCTCCCTCCCATCCCCTTGGTCGTGGTCCGCCCTCTCCAGTCCCCCCAGATTCCCCCATTCCCCCTTTCTACTTTCTTCAATCCAAAAACCCCCTTTTGTACGCTTGCATCTCGCGCCCTCTGCGTGCGCGCGCATCGACCGCGTCGGCGCTCGGCCACTCCCCAGGCCCTTCATGATCATCAATATGAGATGTGCATGCCTCGAAGCATGGCCCGCCCGCCCGCCGCACGTCGGAAGGAGCAGCGAGACGGTGAGGCCGGGTGCAGCGAAAGACGGTGGTTCTGCCGCCAGCCTCGTTTCCTTTTCTCGCACGAAACAAATGCTCGGACTGATCGGACGCGCTCGGCGTGCTGGCCAGGCCTGGCTGGTGAAATTCCGGCAGGGCGGCGGGGCAGCGAGCGAGGACCGGGAGGTCCAGGAAGCAAGGCTGGAGGCGGGCAAGGGCGCTGGGGGCCGCCATCTCCAGACAGAGGGCGGGCCTGCCCGCAACGCCAGGCCAGGCCTTCCCATCGCGGCGCGGGCGGAAACCTCGAAGACCGACCCATCGGCGCAGGCTCCACCTTGCACCACCTCACCTCGCCCCATCACCACCTCTCCCCGCCCACCGCCTCCCA
Organism: Pseudozyma flocculosa PF-1; assembly: GCF_000417875.1. Classification (NCBI taxonomy): domain Eukaryota; kingdom Fungi; phylum Basidiomycota; class Ustilaginomycetes; order Ustilaginales; family Ustilaginaceae; genus Pseudozyma; species Pseudozyma flocculosa. The sequence goes on from NW_006920877.1 coordinate 655,761, forward strand.
CCCTCACACACACGTCTCCTTTGCGCCACGATGTTCTTCCGCAACGTCCAGACCAGCGCACGCTCGCTGAGCCGCTCCGTGGGGCAGCAGCAGGTGCGCCTCAACTCGAGCCTGCCCATCCCGCCCAAGATTGCCACGCCCAAGTCCGTCTCGGGCCCCGGCGGCTCCTCGACGCGCATGGAGGGCGTCGTCAACTTCTACAAGGCCCTCCCCAAGGGCAACGCCCCCGTCCGCCGCGGCGGCGGCATCAAGGCCCGCTACTTTGACGGCGAAAACGCCAGCGGAAAGCCCATCGTCGCTACCCTCTTCACCCTCTTCCTCATCGGCTACTCGATCGACTACGCTACCCACCTCCGTGAGTCTTCCCCTTCCGCTCCTGCCGTGCGGCGTCGCTCCTTGGTCGAACGAGGAGGAGAGAAGGAACGATCCGGGGTTCGAAGGCAGCCGCATAGGGGTATCAATTCGAACCTTGCCCGCCTGGCCAGCCTCGTTCGTTCACATCGGGGCCGATGTCCTGGTGCCCGTTCCTGCTCCTTGCTGCGGTGATGGCCGAGCTCCCCTTGGCGGTCGATGACTGAGGCGCACTCGGGAGATGGTCGCGCATGGACCAGGCGGACGGTCCGCTCGTCGAGTCGAGGCACGAGGTGGTCGAATCAAACGCGCGAGCATCGCAGCTAATCCTTTCGATCTACTGTCCACGCACTCGCTCTCCTCCAACCGCGCTCGGCCGCAGGACACCACAAGAACAACCACCACTGAGCGTCGAAACCGGAAGGTCGGCAGCGACACTGCGACGTCTACCAAGGTAGGTCAACGTCACGCCCGATCCGCCTGCGCGCAGTGTGTGTCGGCTCGGTCGGCCCACGTCCCACTGACACTCCATTATCCCTTCCCTTCGTCTCGTCTCATCTCACCTCACTCAGGCAGGTCATCGCCCTGACTGAGGCGCCACGTCTTGTCGCACCCGCCTCCGACCCCACCTTCTCGATGTTGACACCGGTCTCGTTCAGAGTCGAAGCAATGCGTTCCTAGACCTCCATCGACTCTTGGGGCTCGCCCCGTGCTTCGTGTGTGCGAGGCAAGCTGGTGCGACCCCGCCTCTCGTCGCATCTTCGAGCTGCAGACATGGCTCTGACAGGCGATTATCCATGGAGATTTTGGAACGCCATGGATCTCTGCTACTGATACAAGTTTCCGCGCCCCTCACGATGCGGGCCAGGCAAGGTATGTGGTGGGCTGGTCAACGGGGCCGCTGGAAGAAGCCGTCCAGGGGCCCCTTTTTCTTCTTCTGCTGCTGCTGCTTCGATGACGACGACGGCGCTCGAGGCTGCGTCGTGGACGCTGCTGCTACTGCTGCCGCTGCTTCTGATCCGCCGTCGGTCGCCTCGCCCTTGAGACACAGATCGATGTGCCGGTTGAGGTCGTCATTGTTGCCCTCGACCGGTCGCCCGCAGATGGGGCAGGCGACGCGATGCGAAGGGGTCGCCGCGGCGGGCTGATCCGACTCGGCGGCACCGTTGCCCTCGTCTCCGGCCGTCGGCCGACCAGAGGAGATGGGTCCGTCGGTTGGCGTCACCGCTCCGCCGCGTACATCCTCGCCCGGTGCCTGGTCGTCTGGCGGGTGGCCAGGCGCATCCTGGCTGAGGTCGCCGATCTCGTCAAAGGGATTTGCGCTCGCCAGCGATTGCTGGATCGCCAGCGCGAGCTGCTTCTCCTCCTCTTCCCGCATCGCATCGAGACCTGCCACCGCCGTCGGCCCGCGCCTGGGCCGGGTTTCGGACGTCTCGAACATCTTTTTGAAGCGCTCGCTCCCAGCTGCCGCCGAGCGCATGTCGATCAGCTGCGTGACCCGCACGCCGATGAGACGGAGGCAGAGGGCGCCCTGGCTCTCGATCTCCTGGTGCAGCAGCGAGCTGGTGATTTCGTAGAGGTCGTCGGCCTTGTGGACGGGCCTCGTCACCGTCTTGGCACGCGAAAAGCGCTGGAACGTGTCCTTCTTGGCCACGAGCGTGACCGTCTTGCCGCGGAAGTCGAGCCGCTTGAGGTCGGCCTCGACCTTGTTGGCGCTCTCGCGCAGCAGGCCGAGGAGCATGGACCGGGACGACGTGGGGCTGAAGGTGTGCTCCCTGCCGACACTCTTGCGCTCCTCGCGCTTGCTCGGCTCGACGATGGTGTTGCCCAGGCCGAGGTGCGCCTTGAGGAGCCACTCGATCTTGCCGTCCAGGGCGAGCCAGAGGTCGACGCGGTGCTCCCATATCTCGCCGCACGTCCTGACGCCGAGGCTCTCGAGGATCCGCTCGTTGACACGACCGATGCCAGGGATCTTGCGGCAGGCCAGGTCGCGCATAAAGTCGACGACCGTCTTGCGGTCCGGCATGACGCGAAACTGGCCGTCCGGCTTGTTGCGGTCGCTCGAGATCTTGGCCAGCATCGTGTTGGGCGCGATGCCCACGCTGACGGTCAGCTGCGTCCGCTCCTTGACCTGGGCGCGCAGGTGCTCGACGACGTCCTCGACGCTGCACCCGTCCTGCTCGAGGTAGTCAGTGAGGTCGAGGTAGGCCTCATCGAGCGAAGCCTTTGCCAGGTTCTCGTCGTACTCTTCGAAAATGGCCATGACCTGCTGGCTCACCTCGACGTATCTCGCCATGTCGTTCTTGACCACGATCAGGTGCGGGCAGAGCGCCTTTGCGACAAATGTGGCCATCCCGCTCCGCACGCCGTAGCCTCTGCGCGCTTCGTATGATGCCGTCACGAGGACGCCCGAGCCAACGCCGAAGCACTTGCCCTTGAGCGAAGGATCGCGGGCGAGCTCGATGGCCGCATAGTACTGATCCATGTCGCAGTGCAGGATGGTACGAGAGAGGTCGCGGCTGTTCTCGAGCTTGGTCGCCTGGTGTTGGCGGGTCGATGGGGGGACGAGCTAAATCTGAGCATGCGATTCAGGACTGCGACCGGCTCGACGCTCGCGGAAGCTGCTCACCATCTCCTCGATCCTTCGCTCGATGGCCAGCCATTCCGGGCTGCCCGGGATGACCTGCCTGCGCTTCTCGTCGCGCCTGGCGAGGAGCAGCTTGATGCGTTCGGTCGTCTGCTGGTCCTTTTTGCGCTCGTTTTCAAAGAACTTGCTGCCCTTGGACGCCTCGTAGATGATCCTGTTGATCTCGTCCTGGTCCTTTGCCAGGCCCGCCTTGCCGCTCGAGGGCCCGGCCATGCGTCGACGGAGCGACTCGAGGCCATCGTCGTGTTTCGCCGTAGCGGCATCGGAGGCGGTGCCCACAGCACCTGGATCGATGCCATCGTGTGAGATCCGCTGCTTCTTGCGCGGAGATGCCGAGGGGGAGCGCGACGGGGCAGTGACGTCGTTGGTGGCGTCGAACGCGTCGATGTCGCGGTCGCGAAAGAAGCTCATCCCCGTTACCTCCCTCTGCCGGCCAGGTCATGCGCGGAGCATCCAGCACAGTGGGCGGAGCCGCAGGTGCTCTCGGCTTCCAGGCGGGGCGGCAAAGGGTGGCGAAGTCTGGTACCGAGAGAAGACGTGGACAGGGTGGTGGCCTGGACAGAGTTGTTGCAAGGCACGACGAGCAAGCTGCGGTTTCTTTGATTTCGCTGCCAATTTCCCGTTGGATTTTTGGTCGAGCGAGAGAGGTGCCGGTTGGCAGACGGGCCGTGCAGCCGGAGCAGCCTCCACCTCCCTCCCTGCGTCCTCTGCGGCGGCCCCCGCCGGGAAGCTGGCAGCCTAGCCTTGCTCGCAAGGGCGTCGCCGTCGGTGCGGTGGCCCACACAGACAGACTTGGCGTCGCTGTTGGACGAAGCAGCGCCGAACAGGTCGAGGTCGAGTCCGTGGCCGAGTCCAGAGCAGAGGATCGCTGCACGGGCGACGCTGGGACCTGCCGCCGTCACGGGTGGGCACGAGAGGCAGACAGGGAGGGACCCTGGGCGCAGCGTGGCCCCGGGCGTGCATTTTCTGTTGCCCCGGGCCCGCCCAGCAAGCAGGCAGGCAGGCAGGCAGGCAGGCAGGCAGGCAGGCAGACGGGTGGATGGGGCCACCGGGCCAGGCAGGGCCTAGCTTGCGGGCCCGGGCGACTGAGGCGGGCAGGCAGGCAGGCGGACGTGTTGGAGGGGCGCGCGCCTCTTTGGCTCACCAAACCGAGGGCGGAGGCTGGCCCCAAGCAGCCGCTCGTCGTTGGCGCTCTCCAACATCGACCACCCCACCCGGCCTGGCCTCCCAGGTCGATATCGCCATCTCGCCACGTACGATCTGGGCCCACCCCCCTATCACCAACCGAACGCGATCTCGCTACCTTTTCATTCTCGCCGCATCATAAGGCGACCGCTGTAGGATCCATCCGCCGCCCACGACCCTGGCCGATCCTGGCCGTCTCATCGGCCCTCCTGCCTGCACCCTGGTCCAGCCGAGCCGCCCCACATCCGCACCGCCTTTTGTCTCGGTCGAGGCGCGTTCGACTGGCTACCTTTGCACCTCCATCACCGCTCTCCAACTCCTGTGCGATCGATGCGGCCATCCTAAGGTGGCTGCAAGCGTCAGGAGCCGACTCGGACCATCCCGACGCCAACCCAACCTCCCTGTTTCAGCACTTGGACTTGCTGGTCTCGACTCGATGTCGTGTCCCGGAATCGCCGCCTGAGATGACTGCTACGCCACGCCAGGCACTACTCTTGCCTTCACCCGAGACCGACGACGCCGGATCCCGGACGCCCGCGACCATGACCGGCACCGCCGCTGCTTCGTACACTGCCTCGAGCATCACCGGCTCCGGGGCAGGGCCAGACCATGGCTTCAGAACATCCGGCTCGACCGCCTTGTCAAGCCCCTCACCAGAGCCTGCTCATCCGTCCGCTCGCCCTGCGTCGGCAGCTGCGCCGGTCGTGGCTGTACACCAACTCGCCGATTTCGATCCCCAACATCAAGAACGAGGCTCACCGAGCTCGATTGCCAGCTCTTCCCGCATCGCCGTCAATGCTGACCCTGCCTCTATCTCCGCCCCTCGCGCCGCCGCGGGAGATGCGACCGTCGTCAATCGCTCCCGCTCCAGCTCTGTGAGCGCCGCCATCAAGGCGACGTTCCATCGGCCCTCGACGAGTTCGGGAAGTTCATCACCGGCCCCCTCGACAAAGGTCAAGAGTAGGCTGAGGGCCGGCACGTGGAAGGGCAGCGGCGTGGGCCGCAAGTCGGAGCAGTCGAGCCGACCAGAACTGCCCAGCTTCGACGGATCGGACCGCACTCCGCGGGCCAGCATATACGAGAGCGTGGCCGACCCGAAGCAGGCCGAGTACTCATCATCCTCATCTTCATCGCCGGCGGCAGTGGCGGCCGCCCCGCAGCCGCAGCTCAGTGGTGTCGATGCTCACGGCGGCGTGCCAAGGCGAAAGCTATTTGGGCGGAGCAACAGCATCCGCGACATGGCCAAGCAAGGGCTGCCGGAGCCTAGCAACAGGGAAGGGCACAATATCCTCCGCCGCATCGGCAGCAGGAGCTTCTTCGGCGCAGGTTCATCCAAGGACGCCATGCGCTCGACCGAGAGCCTCGCCTCGTCGGCCATCATTGAAGGAGCGCCGAGCCACCACAGCAGCGCCAGGCAGCCCGACCCGGCGAGGCTCGGTCCCGCATCGGCATGGCAGAGGAAAAAGGGCAGACAAAAGCAGAACAGCGACTCGGACTCGATCTATTCGCTCTCCAACTCGATCTCGGAGCTGGGTCCGACCGAAGTCGAGACGCCGAACCAGGCGGCCGTCAGTCCTGCGATCGAGAGGGAAAGCATGGAGAGCAGCCATTCCGCCTTTTCCGCCAACGTCGCCGGCCGCGCAGCCCGAGCCTCAGTGGGGGGAGACGTCCGGTCCGAAGCGCATCTCGTCGTCCCCAACCACCACGCCAGCGTCAGCCCTTCCGGTCTGCCAAAGCGGCTCAGCGGCTGGCTGCTCAACATGATGGGCAACGAAGCTGCCTCTGCCGGCACCGACTCTGCCGCCGCGTCCGCCAATGCGCGTAGAGTCGATGCCGACGGTGGATCAGTGCGTAGCGCCAGCAAGAGCCCATCGCTGGGCACGAGCTCTCCCCGCGCCACATCACCAACCAAGGAGCTCGAGCCTCCCGCCACGTCCTCGGCGCTATCGACCAGCCCGGGGGCAGCGGGCTCGTCTCGCGCAAAGACCGGCTCCTTGCTCTACAGCTTTACCGGAGGTCCGCACAAGCCTCCTCGAGCAGGGGCGCCCCAGGGCTCGGGCTCCACTTCGAGCACGAGCGCGAGCACCGGCGTTGGCGCAGGCTGGATGGCTGGTGGCGGCGCCAGCTTCGACCGAGCTCTCAAATACTTCCTCGATACCGAGGCTGAGCCAAGCGAGGAAGGCATCTGGCTGCTCGGAGTATGGCATGGACCGAGCGCCGACCCGCAAGGCGGCGTGCAAACCCCCGACGAGGTCAGCAACGAGACAAGCGGCGCGGCATCGTCACTGCTGGACGGTCAAGTCGAGCGAAGCGATCCGGTCGCGGCCGCATCTGCGGACACACAGACCGAGGTGTTGAACGACGAGGCGGCTGCCGTGCACACGCCCGCCTCTGTCCATGCCAGCCTGCCAGCTTCATCGCCACAGACGGCATCTGAGGACGGGTTCGTGCTGGCTCGCAACCCTCCTACCCCGCAGACCTCGCCAGTCAAGGTGAGGAGCTTCAAGGGTCGCTCACAGCCGAGCAGCGCCACCAACACCATCCGAAGCACATCGACCGAGCAGAGCGAGCGGTCGTCGTCGCCCGCGACCAGCGCCCAGCACCATCCGGCCCGGTCGCTCACCGATCAGGACTGGCAAGCTGCTTTCCAGGCCGACTTCAGCTCACGCGTCTGGTGCACGTACCGCAACAACTTTGGTCCGATTGCGAGAGACGGCACCATCTCCGAACAGGCCGCATCCGCGGCGGCTCTTGCCTCTGCCCAGGCCGATGCTGATGCTGCTCTCGGGTTCGCTGCTGCGGCCCCTAGCTCTGACAGGGCCGCACAGCAGGCCACGTCAGGCGGCAGGAGCTGGCTTGGACGTAAGCTCACGGAGAGCAGCGTTGGTCGCGATGGCCTCACGCCAACATCGATTGCCGCCTCGGCCGCAGCAGCTGCCGCAGCCGGCAGTGCGACTGGCCTCGCGACCAGCCCGACGTCGCTTGGTGAAAAGATGGGCATCACCGGCCTATGGGGTCGGGCGACCGCGGCCGCGCAGGCTGCCGGCTTCAGCCGAGCCGGTCTCACGACCGACGCAGGCTGGGGCTGCATGCTGAGGACGGGCCAGAGCCTGCTGGCCAACGCGCTCATCGATGTCCATCTCGGGCGCAGTTGGATGCGCCGACCCGCTCCGGTGGCCCAGAGCAAGCTTGAGGAGCAGCTCGGCGAGGATCATACCGACGCGGCCGCCATGAGCGAGTTCCGCAGGGCGCGGAAGACCTATGCGACATACGTCAAGCTGCTCAGCTGGTTCCTGGACGATCCGAGCCCGGCCTGCCCCTTTGGCGTCCATCGCATGGCGCGTGAGGGCAAGCGGCTAGGGAAGGAGGTTGGCGAATGGTTCGGTCCCAGCACAGCTGCTGGCGCAATCCAGGCCTTGGTCACCGAGTTCCCCGAGGCCGGTTTGGGCGTGGCGCTGGCCCACGATGGGTCCGTCTACCTCGACGAGGTCCGAGCCGCTGCCGTCAAGCGCACGTCGGCCTCGCGACGGCGGTCGAGCCAAGCCTGGCAAAGGCCAGTGTTGATCCTGATCGGCATCCGACTCGGCCTCGAAGGCGTCAACCCGATGTACTACGACGCGGTCAAGGTAAGACCTCGAGTCGCCACTGAATCCTATTTCGCCTTGGTCCGTGCCGCTAACCTTGGTCGTTTGTACCCTGTCTCGATCCCGCCGTCGCTGCTCGACAGGCTACGTTCTCCTTTCCGCAAAGCGTCGGCATCGCAGGCGGTCGACCAAGCTCGTCGTACTACTTTATGGGCCACCAGGGCAACAGCCTCTTCTATCTGGATCCGCACCACGTCCGCCCGGCCGTGCCGCTGCGCTACCCACCCAGTCGCTTCCCGTCAGCGGCATCATCGGCGGACGAGGGTTCGCCGGACGACGACGCCGACGAGTGGTGGGCGCATGCGTACAGCGAGCAGCAGCTCGCCACGTTCCACTCCGACAAGGTTCGCCGGATGCCCATCAAGAGCTTGGACCCCAGCATGCTGCTCGGCTTTCTCTGCAAGGATGAGGCGGATCTGCAGGACTTCTGTGCGCGCGTCAAGGCCATGCCAAAGTCGATATTCGCGTTTGCAGACTCGGCTCCGCGCTGGGCCGACGACGACGACTTCGATCCATCGATGGAATCGTTCTCGGAGTCGTCGGTGGGCGAAGTCGAGGACGATCGCGATTCGACAGAGGATGAAGGCGCCGACGAGGACGAGGTTGATCGCGGCGGCAACCTAGCCGAGGCTCGCAGCGACCGCGATGGCCCTCTGCCGTTCCCGAGCGGCCAATCGCGAACGCGAGAGGCGCGAGACGACTCGCCCTCGTCGACCGTGGATGTTCCAGTCGAGCCTCAGCCTGCCGCACGTGCTCTCGGTTACCGGCGTCCTGCCTCCCGCGGAACCGATAGAAGCCAAGCTGGTGGTGGCATGCTCGCCTTCCCCTCCCTGGAGCGTCCCGCCATGGGCCATGGAGATCGTACAGCCACCGTTCGACCCGACAGCGTCGAGTCGAGGCACGTCTCGGGATCATCCGAGGCCACGACGCGAGCAGCTTCTCGTACCCGGACCGGTACCGGGGCCCGGAGGATCTCGAGCACCCTGCCTGCAGCGCGGCACAACCGGCAGGCGCCCTCGCCCGTCACGGGCGACGAGAGCTTCTCGACGATCAGCTTCAGTGACACTGAGGTCGGCTCGGCATGGGAGGAGGTCTCGGAAGGCGGCACGGTCGCGGGCGGCGAGAGCCACGCATCTGCAGGACGCACCGAGGCCGCCGCGCCACCACCGGCAGAGACGCAGCCGGCCGAATTCGCAGCGCTCGACACGCCGACCGACGAGCGGAACCGACCCGTTCTGGTGACGTCGTCGCCGTCGGGCTACGCCGTCAACGGGGCACCGCTGTCGGCCGCGACAGCGACCCAGCAGCACCTCGACGGGCCAGCCTCGACGGCCCACGCGCCGCTGCGCGACCTGCCGCGGCGTCGCTCGCGCCTGGATCGGTCTCCGAAGATGGATCAGGAGCCGCCAACGTCGACGCCGACGTCGACGCAGACGCAGACGCAGCTCGATTCCCCACAACCTGCACACCTTATACCCCATGCGAATGACGCCGTTGTCGCCGCCAACGCCAACGCCGACGCTGCCCCTCGACCGGGGAGCAGCAGCGATGTCGACGACTTTTAGACTCGGCCTGATTCCCTTCTTCTCAGTCTCTCCTCGCCATTACCACCCACCCACAGACGATACCTCAGTGACATAGCGGCCGCAGCGGCAGCGGCGGCGATGACGGGCAACGTCTATGCACGTACCCGTCGATTCGCAATGTCCATCCTCCCCCTGCCCTGGTGCGTGCACGCGCCGCCGTGTTCCCTTCCCTTCCCTTCCCTCGCTACCTCTTCCTCCTCCTCTCTCCTACCCACGACGGCTGCCTCTGGATCCAACGTTGCTCCTGGCGAGCCACGTCCGTACGATCCTCGTCGAGGCCGCAGCCGACCCCACCTTTTCTGCATGTCTTCTCGTCAATTCGATCTCTCCGGCTTTCGATAGCATCGTCCCCCGCCCCCCCCCCCCCCCCCCCCTTTTCCCCCCGTCCTCGTCGTCAGTCTCTGCTCTTCAAATGTATACCTCTGCACACGTCCCGTCGGCCGTTGCACACAGCACCAACCCCCCTGTCCCGTCCCGTCTCTACGCCTGATGCTGCGTAGGTCCGTATGCCGCGGAGTCGCGTTTCCTCTCTCGATGGGCAGATATGGTACCGAAGTCGACGAGCAAGTACGACGCGGTGACGAGGCAAGCATCGAGGCCTTGCCTGTCGCGGTAAGAGGGTGGGGCCATGGTCGTTGATTCCTGTCATTCCACCTCGAATCTCGTCGCGGAGGCTGTACACGCCCTCATCCGTCTTCCGCCTCCTCCTTGCCCTCGTTCGCGCTTTCCTCCACTGCTGAAGCCAACGTTGCGTCTTCGCCGTCCTGTGCCGCCTCGTCATCCTTTTGATCCGCTTCCTCGTCGGCGGCAGTTTGCTCGTCGGCATGCTGCTGCTGCTGCTGCTGCTGCTGATCTTTGCCTTCGGTTTGGCCGGCGAGCAGTGCCGCATGTCGAGCCAGGCTGTCCCGGTAGGCGCCCTCGGCCTCGCCCGCCTCGAGCCTGGCTTTGAGGTCGAGGATCATCTCGGCCAGCGCCTCGTTCTGGCTCCGGAGGTCGTCTCGCTCCTTTTGCGCCGCGGCCAGCGCGTCGACCATCGCCGTGGATGTCGGAGCCGATCTGCCCTGGCCCTGGCCCTGACTCTGTGTCCGTCCTCGCTCCTGGCCCAGTTCCTCCGCTGCCACCGAGTCACCGCGCTTTGCCTCGTTGCTCTCGACATCTCCGGCTTGCTCGCCACTTTGAACGGCGCGGAGCCTTGCAAATGCGGCCTCGAGCTGCGCCTTGACGCTCTCGTTCTCCGCCTCGAGCTTGCGCCGACCCATTTCGGCGTGCTGCAGCGCCGCCTCGGTGCTCTCGAGCATCGACACCATCTCCTCCCATCGCGACAGGAGGCGTTCCATCTCCTTGCGCTGCTCCTGGTATCGCAGGACGTCGTTGTCCCAGTGGGTGAGGCAGGTGGTGAGCTGGCTCAGCTTGGCCTCGTACTGCTCGATCCGGGCCACCTTGGGTTCGACCGACTGGAGCCGCGTCTTGAGCTCAAACAGCTCCGCACCAGACTCTTCGAGCTGGCGCGACAGGGCCGCGATCGTGGCGGCGCTCTCCTCGGCCTGCGCCTTGAGCTGGCGCGCCTCGGTGGTCCACGCCTTGCGCTCCTCGCGGTACGCCTTGAGCTTGTTGTTGAGCTCGGCCTCCCAGTGAACGTGCCTGTTCTTGGTCGTTGCCGCCTCGCTCCTCTGCCGGTCGAGGATGGTGTTCATCGCCGTCAGCTGGCCCCGCAGCGATCGCACCGTGTGGTAGAGGTTCTGCCGTTCGGCCTCGAGCGCCGTGTCGGTGACGCGGTCGCGGTGCAGCTTGCCGATATGACGGAGGTGCTGCTCCTTGAGGTAGAGCTCAAAGTTGAGCTCATTGCGCAGGAGCAGATTCTCGCGGTGCACAAAGGCGAGCTCCGAAGAGCTCGCGGGCTTGGTGCTGTGAGTCGTGTCGATCGGATCGGGCACACTATGGTCGACGGGCGAGAAGCTGGTCGAGAGCGGGTGCTGCTTGCTCGTCGGGGATCCAGGTGCCGGTGGCAGCAGCGAGATCACCGAAGACATCGAGCCGGATCGCGTTCGTGCCCGCGCCCGTGCAGCGTGCGTCGCCGGGGAGCCAGGGACCGACGATGGCACGCCGCTTGCCGTGGCCGTGCTCGTCGCGGCGGTGGCCGACACGGCGGGTATCATGCGAAGGCTGGAGCCAGATCCGCTTGCCTGCCGCGACTCGCGCGAGCCGGACTCGTCGCCGTGCCCGCCCGAGAGGTTGGACGCCAGCGGCGCTCCGGAGCGCAGCGACGCATAGGTCAGCAGGATGCCATCCGGGCTGACCGTGGTTGGTAGGTGGTGGAAGTTGCGTGCCATCTCGCTCATGAAGGACCCAGGATGCGGGCCTGAAGATCGCCTCCGCATCGCTCCACCGCTCTGGTTGGGCTTCCGCTCCGAGGGCACCGACATGCTGTCGTCGTCGATGCCGGTGTCGGCCTCAAAGAAAACGTGACGCTCGCGCTCGGCCTGTTTGATGTGATCGTTGTTGACGTCGTGCCACTTGCCGAGGAAGAGGCTCATGCACTCGGCGTTGATGTCGGCCGAGTCGTGCTTGAGCCACCGCTGCTTGTCGGTGAGCTCCCGCTCGGCATTGAGGCTGATCAGCGCCGGGTGAAGCGTGTGGCGGCGAAGGATCGGATGGCTGCGGCTCTGGACGGCCATCTCATCGATCATGTCCTCCCAGGGGCCCTCGAACGGGCTGTCGAAGAGCGTCTCGCGCAGGTAGTAGATCGGCGCGCGGAGGAAGCGGATCACGTTGCACGGGAAGAGGCCGTAGAGGTAGGTGAAGAGCTGCTCGGCGTTGGGCGGCACCGAGTCCGCAGTGTCGAATGTCGACTCGAGCCTCCTCCAGCGCAGGCTGGCCTTGATGTTGAGACGCTTGCCGAGTCGATCGATCTCTGTGTACTCTTCGTCCTTTTCCCTTCGCAACGCCTCGAGCTCCGTGCCGCCGCCCACGCGGTCCTCCCAGCCGCTTCCGAGCTTGCGCCAGTCGACAATGCGCCCGTAGATGGCCAGCAGCGTCGAAAGTCCGCCGCCGCCGCCGTTGGCGATGTAGTCCGGGATGTGCGGCATCAGCATGACGAGGGCCGTGACGCCAAGCGCGGTGCACGTGGTCGAGGTGTCGAGCTGCAGCGAGAGGACCAGCAGTCTCGGCAACGCAGTCGACGTGATGTGATAGGTGTGGATGGTATAGAGCCGCAGGAAGGTGGTGAGCAGGCAGAGCAGCGAAACCCGCCCCGTGGGCTCGACGAACGACTCTGCAATGTGGTGGAAGAACTCCTTTGGCCTCTGGTTGCTGTAGATCAGGATAGTCGACTCGAGGTTACCGCGCCAGACGATGCTCATCTCGTCCTCGTGCATCGTGGACCGATCATCGGCGTGCGCGCCTGTCTCTTCGTTGCCGGCCTGTGAGCTGCCGCCCGGTCCGTCCCGGCTGCTGGAGGCTGCGAAGGTGGTCGCCGTCTCGGAAATGTAGAGATCGAAGATGCGCTGCGTAAAGCGGCGATACTGGTCAACTCGACTGGCGGCCGAGGAGCCGACAGACGTGGAACGCAGGGAAGAGGACGCCGCTGTCGAGTGCGCCGGCTTGTCCAGCTGAGACTTGCGAGCCTGCTGCGACTGAGGCGTGACCGAGGTGATGGGGTACGGCGCATCTCCGGCCTGTCGCATGGACTGCTGCGCCGAGGGTGCCGGCCACTGGGGGATCGGAGCGGGCTCATCTTCGTACGCAGACGCTGGCGCGGCCGCCATGGCGGCGACGGCGAGCTCGCGCGCCTTGCTGGCTGTGGCATTTTGGACGGCTGAGCTCTTGAGGAGCGGGCGGAGGACAAGATCCCACCAGCTCATCACGATGCAGTGGGTGCCAATGAGGGGCAGCAGGACGTGGAGCAGCTCGACGACGACGGGAAGCTTCTGCTGCTGCTGCTTTTCGAGCTCTCCGTGGAAGATGTCGAGCAGGCTGACGTTGATCTTTGCGGCCACCTGCGCTTTGATCTGTGCGGTGGACGACGAGGAAGCGCCGGCCTGTGCTGGGTCCTTTTTGGCCTCGGCATTGGCGCTGGCCTCGAGCGAGTCTACCTGCGCGGTGACCGAGTTTGCAATGGTGCGAATGAGCTCTGCGCGCTGGGCGTCGTCGGTGGCGAGGAGCGCGGCGCGCATCTTTTGGCAGACATCCTTGATCCAGGACTGGACCGACCTCGGGATCGACACCGTCGAGGCCGGGTGGGAGAAGGAAGGAGGAGGCATGGCGAGGTCGGCGACGGTTCGGGTGGCAAGTCAATGCGCGCGGCGCCGCGATGGGAGCAAGGGGAGATCAAGATAGGATGGTTTTGAGCCGCCAGATGTCGGTGGCGGCAGGCTGGACGAGCGAGGGGCCTTGGTCGGGATGGCTGAACATGAGGGTATGGAATGGATGGTCGCTGTCCAGCGCGATCGATGCGATTGTCGTGAGGCGGGTGAGATGGGGGCTTTGACGGAAAGTGCTATCCGTTGACGGGCATGGTGAATGCGCTGGTTGTGGGGGGTCCGTCGGGCGGCTGCAAGAAGACGGCGGCGTCGGTCGGTTGCTGTAGAGACAGCTCGAGCTGTTCGTGTCGTCGGATACAAGGGGTGTGTCGGCGCTGTCAAAGGTCGGGACGATGGAGGCGAGAGAGCGACCCCAGAGGCGGACAAAGAGGCCTGGGTTGGCGGCGGAGACGGCTGGGCTGAGTGTTGGACAGGGGGGCTTATCTCTGGGCGGGCGTGGCTACCGGCGCTCGGTATCCGGCGGTGGGTGCTGGAGATGGCGTTGGAGCGGGCGGCCAGGCGGGACAGCGATGGAGATATGCGCTGATATGTGTCGTCGAGGGAGTCACCCGAACAAGCTCACGATGATGGAGCAAAGCAGCAGATCGACTGGCTTGACCAACAGAAGAGAGAGACGTCGACGGCAGCAGAAGACAAGCAAGAGAGAGCATGCCACGACGAAAAATCCAAAAAGTGGAGAGCAGGCGGCGGCCAACAGCGCTGCGCCAGCACCTTGCTTGGCTGGCCTGGCCCGACCTGGCCCTGGCTCGCCGTCAGGATGCCCACCTCGCTCTCTGTTGCACGTTGAAAGCGCCAGCCAGCCAGCCAGCCAGCCAGCCAGCCAGGGCCCGCTAGCCAGCACGCCCCATGCCGACGCCGCTTTTGCTTGGCATAGAGCGCTGGCCGAGGCGCGGGCAAGGCAGGGAAGGGCACATGTTGGGCTTGCCTTTGTCGGCCCCTTCCTGCTGGTGAGCGTGCTGGTGAGCGTGCTGGCTGGTGAGTGAGCCATCCATATCAGAGGCGGCGGAGTCATGCCGCCGCTCATCCATTCGCACGCGGGCCTCCCGACCCACGGCGCAGGGCGTCGTCGGAGGACCCCGACGCAGGGCCCCACCACGCTTCGGACAAGCAAAGCCGGCCAGCGGGCCCTGGCGGCGCACCCCGCCGCACGTCATCGACCCCTGGACTCGGAAGTCGGCGATCCTCTGCCAGCTCTGACCCGCACGAGAAGAGGCTGCTGCGCTGCGCTCCGTCCCACTCCACATTCGCCGGCGGTGGCAAAACGCTCCAGAGGCCAACACCTCGCGGTCTATCCGTACTGCTGCGCTCAGTCTGCTTCTTGCCTGACTACCGCCACCGCCACCGCCACCGCCACCACCCTCTATACGATCAACCTAATATGGCTGAAACATCGCCACCATCCTCGTCAATGGCGACGACATCGACCCAGGCCTCCGGCAGCAGCGGCACGGATGTCCTCTTCAAGAAGAAGCGCAATGGCCCCCGCTCGCTTCGAAAGCCAGACGCCGACGCTTCCGCCACGGTCGAAGCGGGATCCTCGACCATCATAGCATCGCTCAGAACACGCTCAGCAGATCGGGGCGTCGACGGCGGCGACGATGATGACCACGACGACGCAGCAGAGTCGGCGGTGGTCGTCAAGGCCAAGCGCAAGGCGCACAACCCACTCTCACAGTCAACACTCCCGTCCTACAAGCGACTCAGAAAGGACGGCGAGGTCGACGACGACAACGGCGACTTTGATATCGAACTCGCCGACGAAGACGCCGCAGGGGCAGGCTATGCGGCCAAGCGGCGTCACGTTGATCGCTTTGGAGAGACGGGCGTCACTTCCCGCTCCAAGGCCGGTGGTGGTGCGGCCGACGGCGTGGCAAAAGTCCGCGAGGACGCCACTCGGCACTCGAATTGGGACCTCGAAGTCGACGATACCGGCAAGGCTAGGGACTCTGGAGGCTCTATCGGATCGACCGCGACGAAGGTTGACGGCAAGGCAAACAACGACGACGGCATCTACCGCGGCGCCAAGGGCTACTCGTCCTTTGTCCCGACCCGCGACGACGGGACATCGTCCAAGATGCGTTCGCGCGGGCCCATCCGGATGTCGACCAATGTGCGCAGCGTGACGGTCATGGACTACCAGCCGGACATCTGCAAGGACTACAAGGAGACGGGCTACTGCGGCTTCGGCGACACGTGCAAGTTCCTCCACGACCGCAGCGACTACCTGGCCGGCTGGGAGCTCGACCTGCTGCCCAACTCCAACTCGAGACGCGGGCGCGGCGACTTTGCATCCGATCCCGAGGACGGCGACGACAGCGACGAGGAAGACGTGCCCTTCGCCTGCCTCATCTGCCGTCAGCCCTTCACCGACCCCGTCGTGACCAACTGCGGGCACTATTTTTGCTCGGCCTGCGCCATCAAGCGGTACACCAAGACGTCCAAGTGCTTTGCGTGCGGCGCACAGACCGGCGGCCTCTTCAACTCGGCAACAAAGGTGCTCAAGCGGATGGAGGACGCCAAGAAGAGAAAGGCCGAGGAACGGTCCGAGCGGCGGAGGATGCACGGGTACGACGACGGCGACGAGCAACGCGGAGGCGAGGCTGAGATCCTGGAAGGCGTCGAGATTGGGGGCAGTTGAGCGAGGGAGGCGACGGGTCAGCGCGTGCCTTTCGGACATAGGAAGACGGTGTCCGGTCGCCGTCCGGGTTCTCCGTGCCCGCGATTCTTTCCTCTCTCTGATGCCCGCGTCTGTTCGTGGCTTCCGCCATTTCTTGCAACTTGAAGCCTCCCCATCTCCCAGGCACCGCCATCGTCGCGGAGACGCGTCTGACGACCACGGGGGAGAGATCAGCTCGGCGTGCACGTAATTTACGCCCAATGGGGAGAGATCAGTTCGACGTGCACGTAATTTTTCATCCCCCCTGATGCCGCCCTGTTCAGGGGTTGCACGCCATTTTTTGTCGACGCGTCGACCTCCCTGACGAACGGGATTTCTCAGACGCGTCGTTGATGCGCGGTGGTGCTTGCCCCCTGATGCGTCTTAAATCCGGGATGAACGTAGTTTTTTTTGGGAGGGGGATCAGGCCGGGCAAGGCGCGATTGGCCTTACGTCCGGCGCGACCCTGGCGGCCTGTCCGAGGGATGCACGCCATTTTCTGTCGACGCGTTTCTGATCCGCCCCCGCTGATGCACGGCATTTTTCAAACGCGTCTCGAATGCACGCGATTTACTTGCCCCCTGATGCGTCTGAATCCCGGGATGCACGTAGTTTTTTTTTCTTCTTCCAGGCGAGCCAGGGCAAGGCGCCCCACTGGCCCGACGTCCAGCGCAGGCCCCCCGGGGGGAGGGAGGGTCGGGGAGGCCCAATCGAAAGGTATAAACAAGGCCAACTCGGCCTCGTTCCTCCTTCCTTCCTCTCCACAACCTCCTCAACGACTAACCGCGTCAAGAAGACCTGGCGAGGCCGGTCCGCACTGAAGACAGCAAGTACCAATTAATACGCGCCTGAAGACCTCAACCCGATCTGGATTCCCCCCGCCTGAAGACTCAAGCACTCAAGACCTCAAGACCTTTTCGCCTTTTTGCTCGTTGCTCTGCTCGGTTTACTCTTTGCTCTGCTCCTTTGCCCTGCTCCTTTGCTCCGCTCCTTTGCTCTGCCGTGCTCCTTGCTCTGCTCCTTTGCTCCGCTCCTTTGCTCTGCTCCATTGCTCCTTTGCTCTGCTCTGCTCTGCTCTGCTCTGCTCCGTTGCTCTGCTCCTTGCTCTGCTCCTTTGCTCTGCTCCTTCGCTCCGCTCACCCCCTCCCCCTCCTCCGCCCCGCCTCCCCGCCTCCCCGCCCTCCCCGCCCTCCCGACCCCTCCCCGTCCCGGCCCCCTACCCGTCCCCGTCCCGACCCCGTACCCGTAACCCGTACCCCTTCCCGTTACCCGTTACCC